>NC_056601.1:35493176-35535126 GCF_018340385.1 Cyprinus carpio | reverse complement strand
TACAGTTTGGCATTGGTGGATACTTTTGAAATCTTTTATTTGTTTGGAAAAGTCACATCACATAAATAGTACAAAAGTGGTTTTCCATACATTTTTTTTAAACATTTTATATAGGGATGCATGATAAATATCGGCACGATATTAATGCGCATCTCGTCAGTAAAGCGGTTCTGTAATCAGCGGTAAATCTCTACACGTGCGTGCTTTAGCGTGAAGCAGCGCATCTCTAGATTATAAATATCGTGCCGATATTTATCATGCATCCCTAAAACCAAAACAAAATACAAAAATCAAGGGGAAAAAATAAAAAAGTATCATTTAAAGTATAGTTGATTTATGTCAATAATACACAAATATGACATTTATTATAAACAGTTTGTGAATTCAGGTTTGTATGTGCTCAGAGACATACAGTGCCTTGCGAAAGTATTCATACCCCTTCATTTATTTCACATTTTGTAATGTTGCAGCCTTATGTTAAAGGTGCTGTATGTAGGATTGACACCGAGTGGGTGAACTAGGGATTGCAGTCCAAATTCAAAATATTGGAGAAGGTTTTTTTTCACCCAGCCACGCCTCCTCAGACTTGACACACACGCAGGTTGCCAGATTGAGGACACAAACCGGAATGAGCACAATTGACGATGAATGAAATTAAATACTCATATATATATATATATATATATATATATATATAAATGAAATAAGTACATTGCATATGAATTCATACCCTTTCGTTTATTTCACATTTTGTCATGCTGCGATATGTGTCGCATCATGGAGTTTGTAAGTATTTTACAATAATAAGCATTTGTGCTGTGAAATTAAATAACCAGGACAAAACCTTATTTTAGAGAACAGTTTATTAAGTCATTGGAACAGAAGCAATCATAGTTGTGATCACGTCTGTGGTATGGCTGATTTGATTATTAATGATCATCTATTTATTGCTTAATGAAAGTCAAGCATGAAGGAACATACAGAAACGTGCAGAAGAGTGTTTAAAATATTAAACAGAAAAGAGCTGTGATTGGCCGATAAACCCCGCCTCCTCATCCTCAAATCGGTCTGAATAAACATGGTTAATGAGAACCCTAGTGAAAAGTTAAGTCAGCAACTCACTTAGATGTACGTCAAGCCACATTCAGCCTTGAAACGACTTGAAAACACTCTTCTTGCCTATTAGTTTGGAATAAATGTAAACATGTTTGAAAAGCACTAAATTGATGATTAGTGAGTTGTTGTTGGTGTTGCTTTCTCTTTGATAGTTTAAGTAATGTCCATTTATTTAACCTAAAATAAAATGTAGATTGAAAAAATGTTGGGACACTGCACAAATTGTGAGTAAAAAGGGAATGGAATAATTTACAAATCTCATAAACTTATATTTTGTTCACATATCAAATGTTGAAAGTGAGACAATTTGAAATGTCATGCCAAATATTGGCTCATTTTGGATTTCATGAGAGCTACACATTCCAAAAAAGTTGGGACAGGTAGCAATAAGAGGCCGGAAAAGTTAAATGTACATATAAGGAACAGCTGGAACTTATTAGGTCAATTGGCAACATGATTGGGTATAAAAAGAGCCTTGCATTTTCCAACATGACAATGTCAGACCACACACTGCATCAATTTACAACATCATGGCTGCGTAGAAGAAGGATCCGGGTACTGAAATGGCCAGCCTGCAGTCCAGATCTTTCACCCATAGAAAACATTTGGCGGCATCATAAAGAGGAAGATGCAACAAAGAAGACCTAAGACAGTTGAGCAACTAGAAGCCTGTATTAGACAAGAATGGGACAATATTCCTATTCCTTAACTTGAGCAACTTGTCTCCTCAGTCCCCAGACGTTTGCAAACTGTTATAAAAAGAAGAGGGGATGCCACACAGTGGTAAACATGGCCTTGTCCCAACTTTTTTGAGATGTGCTGATGCCATGAAATTTAAAATCAAATTATTTTCCCTTAAAATGATACATTTTCTCAGTTTAAACATTTGATATGTCATCTATGTTGTATTCTGAATAAAATATTGAAATTTGAAACTTCCACATCATTGCATTCTGTTTTTATTCACAATTTGTACAGTGTCCCAACTTTTTTGGAATCGGGTTTGTATGTCAACATGAAGTGACAAAGGGAATGGAATTTAATTTGTGTAATTTACTTACACACACACACACACACACACACACAAACATAAAAACAAACAGTAAGGACTTATTATTCAACTTATTAGTTGTGTCCTTTTTGCCCAACAGCAGCATCAATCTGCTCCTTGAGTTTCTGTCTGTTGTTTGAGATGTTTTATCCAGCGACGTCCATAAGATCAGCGATCATCTCAGCACTGTAAGGACCTTGAAAGGTGCAATATTTTTTCCTCCAGGCCTCAATATCATCTGAATAAAGAGTAGAAAACTTAAATGGAAACATAGATGATGTTTCATTTTTATTCAAATATACAATCTTAATTTGTCTCTACAGTTGATCACATTAAACAGAGGGATGTGAAGCACAGTTGGAGCATTTTGGCCTTTGAACACATAGAAGTCCTTCGGGTTCTGTGAGTCCTCACAAGGAATGTTGATTTCAGGGAAGTATAGTTTTAGTTTTAGTTTCCTGCACACATCAGCAGCTCGTCTCACTGTCTGCAGTGGAAAAGCATAACAGTATCACTTCATTAAAAGGGTGAGAGAAACTTAAATTTAAATTGTTATTCACTGAATGACTGATGATGGTCTCCATGTATTATAGATAAATATGGTTAAAATGAAATCATATGCACTTATGTGTAAATGGTTTTCTTTATTGTTTTCATCTGTTTATATGACACACCGTATTTATAATTATCTGTCAGTGTTTTTTAAGGTTAGTGTGGTCACATATATGTCACGAGGAAAAAAACAGCACAATTGTTCAAAAAAATAAAAAAAATAAATCAAGTCAGGTGGGGTGTAAACACATGACAGAGAGTAAATGATGATTTCTAGGTGATCTATTTTTTAACTTTTATTATAGTGTTATATATGTGTGTGTGATACCATTAAAGGATTGCTTTCACTGAAATCCAAGGAAATGATGAGGTCAATGTCTCGTTCTTCTCTCAGCACTGAGACGTAGGGTGAGTTCAGCAACACTCCTGCTGACTACCTTCATAGTCTAGGAAAAATCAGCTGATGTTTGCCTCCACTTAACTTTGTAAAAGAGGGAAACCTCTACATGATTGAGTTTTGCTTTCTGGCAATGTATAACTATTTTTTTGTGTCTTCTGTGTATTTCTATCAGTTTTTGGCCAAAACAGATGTTTTTGCTTGTTACCTTATAGAGTTTTGCAGTTTCATCATTTAGTTTGTTTTTTTTATTACGTTTTGCTGTTTAAAATTTCCTGAAAATCTAAGAGACCTTGAAACGTACATATTTAAATACAGCCTTCACCCGAATATTGACTTCAATTCCCATCAGCCTTCATACCTGGGACTGATTGCACGCACACCTGCATTCAATCAGACACTCACATATACACACATTTAAGCACTGCTCACTCACGCCCTCACTGTGAAGTCTTGATTTGGTACGGTGGTCAATTCTGGGCATCCTTGTGGATTACCTACTCCGTATTTGTACCTGAACTGTTCTCTCGTGTTTTGAGTTAGGAGTCATGAAGAGGTCTCCTAAGTCACTAAGACCAATCCACAAACTATCTTAAAATGGCTGTTGCCGGCAATCTGCCTCGGAACATAAACATTTTAGAAATATTTGATGATAATGAGCTTTTATAAAGGTATCGCCTTTGGTTTTGGAGGTTATTCCAACTCCAGTTTTCCTTTGATTATATCCTTATTTTCATTATCCAGTTGGGCAAGAAGTAACATCTCTTCTTGCATCCAGTTTAGTTTTCTTTTACGTTTGCAAGTCTTACTATGAGCCATGATTATTCTACCCTGTTAATTAAAAAGCTATTTATATGCATATTCATTAATTATGAGAAGCATACTGTGACGTTTGTGAGCTGGAGTGCCCATGAACTTCATATCCCATAATCCCGTGCCTAGAGCTAATCACCGCCAGGTGTTCCCCATTACCATTCCCTTATATATACTGTGTTTGTACTCTGAGTCTTATAGTTGTTTAGCCCAGTTTGACATTTCCGAGTGGTTTCCTTGCGTTTGCTCCTTCCGTGTCTGCTTTTGGATTGTTTATACCGCTTGTGATTCTCTGCTGCCAGCCCAGAGCCACTGCACAATATGGTCGCCAGCCCAGAACCCGCTCCTCGAATGCGCCCTTTCGAGGGAGGTCAGGTCGTGGCACTTCCTCCAGAAATGGCAGCCACAGCTGACCTTCCAGAGTCACATCAAGTCACAGTTGATCGTCCAGAGTCTCGTCACGCCTTAGCTGTTCGTCCAGAGTCAGGTCACTTACGTCAGCTGCACCTTGATCATCGAGGTCAGTTCTTCGGTCTCCCAGACTGGCATCAAGTATGAATGATCCACCGCTGATGGCGGCATGTGCAGCTGGTATCCCAAAACTCATTCACTCTAGTCCTCCTATTCCTGAACTTTTCCCCGTCTGTAGTGGTTCCCACAATGGGGATTGCTTTATGGAGTGTTTGTGCTGCATACACCACCACTGAGACTCGTGAGACAGCGGCACCTACTATGATGTTTCCAGAGGTGGCAGCTGATACTGCTGTAGAACCTCCAGAGGTGTCAGCTGTACCCATCTACGAACTCACTGCCTGTCCTGTCACAGCCACGGAGGCCAATTACGAACTTCCTGTCATGGCTATGGAGGCCGTTTGTGAACTATGTCATGATCATCAGCTGGAGTGCCCATGAACTCCTTTTCCCATAATCCTGTGCCTAGGGCTAATCACCGCCAGGTGTTCCCCATTACCACTCCCTAGGGCTGTGCAAAAAATTGAGTATGATTTTCATGCGCATCTCTTCAGTAAAGACGCTCCTGTGATTAGTAGTATATCTCCAGCACGTGCGTTAAGATCGGGGTTGCTGGGTTTTCACAACAAATCCTGCCCAGTTGCTTCTCAAAACTAGTCCAAAACTAGCCCAATCGCGTTTCAAGGAGGTTCCCCGATTAAAAAATTGCATCCCGGGGTTAAAATATAAGTTTTTTTGTCAGGGTTGTCCTGGTAATATTCACATTTTTAGGGGCTAAATATCACGTTATTGGTATTGGGGTCGCTTCAACCCCGCAGACATGAAAAACAACCGCAGACTTGGCAACACTGGTTGCCATTTACTACACAGAGCCGTCATTCACTGACAGTTTACACAAAATCGATTTTAAAATCGCAGGCGATTCTTTGTTGATTTTGAAAGCGATTTTGTGTAGCTTGTCGGTGGACTACGGCTCTGTGTAGTAAATGCCGCTCCACCTGAACCAGTGTTGCCAAGTCTGCGGTTGTTTTTCATGTCCGCGGGTTGAATCGACCCCAATACCAATAACGTGATATTTAGCCCCTAAAATGTGAATATTACCGAGGCAACCCTGCCAAAAAAAAAAGTATATTTTAACCCCGGGATGCAATTTTTATCGGGGAACCTCCTGGAAACGCGATTGGTCTAGTTTTGGACTAGTTTTGAGAAGCAACTGGGCAGGATTTGTTGTGAAAACCTGGCAACCCTGATCTGAACGCACATGCTGGAGATATACTACTAATCACAGGAGCGCCTTCACTGAGGAGATGCACATGAAAATCGTATTCAATTTTTTGCACAGCCCTACCACTCCCCTATATATACTGTGTTTGGACTCTGAATTATTGCTAAGTCTAGTTTAGCCCAGTCTGACATTTCAGAGTGTTTTCCTTGTGTTTGATCCTTCATATCTGATCTAGGATTGTTTATACCGCCTGTGATTCTCTGCCTGGTATTGTTTCTGATTCTGGATATCCTTTGACATTCTGTTACGGTCAGCTCAAAACTGCAACAAAAACGACGAAGACCAAACCAAAAACGTATAATGAAGAATATTTTTATTACATAATTCTAGGGGTTTACATTTAACATTAACACATCAATTTAACTACTGACGACAGATCCACAAACAACGCGCGATCAAGTGGCAGCATGGGATGATGTCACTTCCCACGTGCCTCGACCCACGTCTCAGAAGCACTTTTATTCGTACGTCCCGATCTATAACAAGTGTTGTTCATTACGCCATCACCTAGAAGAAATCACAAAAGAAAACAAGAAAAAGCAAAAAAACCCACACACCCTTACACCATAACACCTCCCCCTTTAAGATAGAGGATCCTTGTAAAGGACCTATATTAATCAGAAAAAATAAGGTTTTACAATGTACCAGATGTTCTCAAAAAGGCCTCACTTGTAACTGGAACCACGGCAACTCTCGGCACCTACGAAAACAAGTCAGTCACAGTCATACAAGTTTTTAAATCAGGTATCCAATCCGAGGCGCAGCCAAAACAGGTGCCGTGCTAAGCAACAGCTTGACATTGTCAAATGCTTGTTTACATTGCAAGGACCACTCAAATTTCACACTCTTCTTCAATAAATCGGTCAGGGGGCTACCACTGAAGAAAAATTTGAACAAAAACTCCTGTAATAGCCCACCATTCCCAAAAACCGCATAAGCTCTCGTTTTGTATTTGGTGGCGGAAAATTATCTATTGCCAGTACCTTTAGCTCGCACAGGACGTACATTTCCCTGCCCAACTACTTTCCCCAAATAAGTCACAGTCGCCTTGGCCAACTCACACTTGGCCAAGTTGACTGTGAGCTTAGCTTCAGCTAATCGCTCAAAAAGTGCTCGAATACGTACAATGTGTTGTTCCCATGAATCACTATACACAACCACATCATCTAAGTAAACAGCACATCCATCCAAACCAGAAGTTACATGGTTCATTAAGCGTTGGAAAGTAGCTGGTGCATTTCTAAAGCCAAAACTCATTACTGAATAAGAATATAATCCAGAAGGAGTAATAAATGAAGCAATCTCCTGTGCACGAGTGGGTTAAAGGCACTTGCCAATATCCTTTGAGTAAATCAAATTTACTAACATACAGAGCAGAGCTAACCGCATCTACACAATCTTCCATCCTGGGCAAAGGGAACGAATCTGGTTTTGTAATATTGTTAAGCTTCCGATAGTCAGTACAGAATCGGTACGTACCATCTGGCTTTCCCACCAATAAACAAGGTGATGCCCAACTTGAAAAAAAAGGTTTAGCGATGTTATTCTCAATCATGTATTTTTTTTCAGACTCAAGATGGCGTTGTTTTTCCAAAGAAACCCGATAAAAATGCTGGCGTATTGGCTTGGCGTCACCAACATCTATATCATGTTCTATCACATTAGTACGAGAAGGAGAATCTGAAAACAACATAGGGAAATCTGAAATTAAAGAAGACAATTCATCTCTCTGCTTAAAAGGCAAGTGTTTAACAAACTCCTCCAGTTTCTTTAAGGTTTCAGAATTGTTAAGCCGAGGCTGTAAAATACCATCCTCGGGTACCTTAACATCCTCAGCCATTTCAGTCACAGAAGATGCTATGGCCACAGCAGCTGGAGCCTTCTCGGACTCACTGAAACGAGCGTAAAAAGGTTTTAACAAATTTACATGGCACAGCTGTGAATGTCGCTTCCGCTCAGGAGTTGAAATCAAATAATTCTGCTCTGAAACTTGACGTACAACTGTATAGGGACCCAAAAACTTTGCACAAAATGGAGAGGTAGGAAGAGGCAACAGAGCTAACACCTGGTCACCTGGACAAAACACACGCGACTCTGTGTTCCTATCAAACAACCGCTTCATCTTCTTTTGCTTATTCAGCAAATTTTCTTTAGCCATTTGACCAGCCAAAAAATAACCGACGCCTGAAACCCTCTACATAATGTAGCAAACCCTGAGGTGGGTCAGATACTTCCTTTAATCCATCATGAAGTAAAGCCAATGGTCCACGCACTTTATGACCAAAGGCTAACTGGTTGGGACTAAAACCCAGACTATCCTGAACCACCTCACGAGCTGCCAACATTAACCAGGGCAACCCCTCCTCCCAATCACCCTTTAACTCCACACAATAAGCCCGCAGCAACGACTTCAAAGTTTGGTGGAAGCGTTCCAAAGCCCCTTGACTTTGTGGATGGTAAGCACTAGACTGATTTTGCTTCACACCAATTTGCTGCAACACTTCCTTAAACATATGCGAAGTAAAATTGGATCCCTGGTCACTTTGAATAACTCTTGGAATCCCAAACACAGAAATAAACTGTGTCATAGCTTTAACAATAGCATGGGTAGTGATTGAACGAAGCGGATAGGCAGCTGGATATCTAGTGTTCTGGCACATTACAGTAAGATGATATGCACTTCCTGACTTAGATGGAGGTAATGGACCCACACAGTCTATAATCAGATGTTGAAACGGTGTATCAATTACAGGTATGGGATATAACGGTGCCGGTTTAAGGCACTGATTTGGCTTCCCCGTAAGCTGACAGGTTGAACAGGTTTTAATAAACCTCCTTACATCTTTCTTTAACTGTGGCCAATAAAAATAACGCAACAAATGATTGTACGTTTTATTAACCCCAAGATGCCCCACAACATCTCCATGTGCCCAACGCAACACAGTATCTCGAAGAGACATTGGCACAACAACCTGGTTCATAAGGCTCACCTATGGGTACTTCCCTACCAGATAGCCATTTTCTTAACAGGAGGCCATCCTCAACAAAACAACCACTCATTGCACTCGCTACCTCTTCCGGAGTTAGCACTTCAGAAAACATTTCTTTCAGACTGGGGTCCTCCCTTTGTGCCACCACCAACTCCTGACGAGAGACTGTAGGGAAAAGAAGAGAAAGATTAGGAAACACTTTCCTTCTATCCCTAATCTGTCTAGGTTCCTTATCCTGATTTTCGACAACATTTTTACTCATTGCCCGAGTAACAGCACACGTTACGAACACATCAGGAAACTGTTTATCAACATCCACCTGTTCAAGTAAAGAAGAAGGAGAATCTGTTACAATAGGTGGGGGTGGTACATCCCTCCATACACGACCTCCAGCCAAATTATTTCCCAAGATTACAGCGATACCCTCCACTGGTAAAGAGGGTCGCACACCTACTACAACTTGACCAGTAATCAATTCAGATTCAAGTACCATAGTGTGCAAAGGTACAGACAAAACTTGTAAACCAATTCCTTTTATCAATACCTCACTCCCAGTACTGGAACTCTCTGAAAATGGTAATACGGACTCCAAAATAAATGTCTCTGAAGCACCAGTATCCCTAAGGATTTTAACTGGAATTTTCTCATCACTCCCAACCAGAGACACAGAACCATCAGTAATAAAAGGAGCATAACTCAACTTTTCATCACTACACAACACCAAATTACCTTGAGCAGTATTTACATCAACCCCCTCAACTACTTTAGTAACCGAGGAAGCAGCAAGAGCAGGTTTTAGATCAGATTTAATACGGTTCATTTTTGCCTTAAGGGCTGGACAATCTTTTTTCCAATGTCCCTTATTTAAGCAATAAGCACACTGATCACTCTTGTCACCAAAAGCTCTTAACTTTTTCTCAGCTTTTACATTAGCAGGCAAAGATGGAACCTCCACTGAAACATTGTCCACAGAGCTATTTGGACGACGCCAATTAGTTCTTTTTACATCTTTATGGGTCAACACATATTCATCGGCTAAAACAGCAGCAGCCTCTGCACTCTGAACTTTTCGCTCTGTTAAATAAACAGACAAATTTTCTGGCAAAGTATTTCTCAGTAAATGTTTGTTGTGCCCCTTTTCTTAAAGCTCGAAATCGTTGCCTATAGGCCTCTGGAACCAACTCATAGGCTTTTAGCACGGTTTCTTTCACTTTACTATAAATCTGACTGTCCCTAACAGTAAGAGTGGAATACGCTCTTTGAGCTTTACCATAAAACACACATTGTAACAGAAGCGTCTGCTCAGAATCTTCCCACCTCATAAGACCTGCCAACCGCTCAAATAAATTAAAAAAAGTATCCAAATCATTATCATCGAATTTTGCCATCAATTTAAGAGCACGTGCCACATTAAAAGCTTTTGGAGTTGAATCGTAGTTTCCCAATCTACCCTCTCTAATCAGAGCAAACCTCTGAGCCTCCACATCCAACCTACGCAATTCAACTTCCTGACTCATTTTATTCTTTTCCATCTCCAATAGCAGCAACTGTTTCTGTTGTTCAAATGTAAGTGATGTAACGGTCCCTTCAGGAAATTTCTTTTTAGTCTGTTCCTGATCACCTATAAGAGGTAAAGGGCTTCCTAGTTCACATGTCAAAATGCCTAATTTTACCAGAGCAGCCTTAATGACCAGCCCCAGTCCTTCCTTTAGACTTTTATCTTTAGTGGTAAGGGGAATTTTAAATTTGTCTGCGACCTCTAATAGCTGTTTTTTAGAAAGCTGACTAAAGCCCTCCTCAGAAGGATGTTCCAAAAAATCCGTCAATTCTACAGTCATTGTGAGACAGAAAAAAAACTCTCTCACATTTAGTGATGTTTCCCACCTACCTAACAATACTACCTCAACCCTAGACTTCGTACTTCAGCCAAGAGCTAAGTGACTTTAAGCACTCTAATACCGTCAGCGCCGACCTCTCTCGGACAAACCAAAGAGAGACAACATCTGCGGCAGTGCCCTCAGCCCAGCGTCGGCACAAAAATAACAAACTAAAATAATAAAGGGTCAACGCAAGCGTTGCTTCAGCCTAACCAGGAAAAGTCACAAATGTGAGAAGTAAACTAACACTTAACCTTGCGCTTTTCACAAAGTCCTCGTGGAACTTACAATTATCAACTGCTGATACCAGACTACACAAAAACTCTTGAGCAAAACACTTCAACCGCATGAATCAGTTTCCAAATAAATGTTAAAGTGTTTACTCACCCATCGCCATATCCTTTTCCATTAACAGTGGAAGAAAAGACGAAAAAACTTCACAACCTGGCAAAAGCATCAAACTACACAAAGATCTGTCTGCAGCTTCGCGTGCAAACAGCTTAACTGCTGATAACGCAAACAAAACAGGTGTTTCCAATTACTAACGTGCTTTACCACACAAATCCAAACAAACGCACAGTGATTTAACTCATCTATGCGAATGAAGAAAGAAAAACCGGGAAAAACATAACTATGAGAGGAAAACAAAACTGGGAGAAATAATATAATACTATTTTCCTCTTAAAAAAACAGAAACGGACGAGCCCCCATTTTGTTACGGTCAGCTCAAAACTGCAACAAAAACGACGAAGACCAAACCAAAAACGTATAATGAAGAATATTTTTTATTACATAATTCTAGGGGTTTACATTTAACATTAACACATCAATTTAACTACTGACGACAGCTCCACCAACAACTCGCGATCAAGTGGCAGCATGGGATGATGTCACTTCCCACGTGCCTCGACCCACGTCTCAGAAGCACTTTTATTCGTACGTCCCGATCTATAACAGGTGTTGTTCATTACGCCATCACCTAGAAGAAATCACAAGAGAAAACAAGAAAAAGCAAAAAACCCACACACCCTTACACCATAACAATTCTTAATGCTGTTATCTGATTACTGCCTGTCTGACCATTCTCCAATAAATATACTGCAATTGGATCCGAACGTCTCTGACTCCACATCACACATACAGGTGCATCTCAATAAATTAGAATGTCATGGAAAAGTTCATTTATTTCAGTAATTCAACTGAAGGCAATCATTGACACCCTTCACAAGGAGGTTAAGCCACAAACATTAATTGCCAAAGAAGCTGGCTGTTCACAGAGTTCTGTATCCAAGCATGTTAGCAAAGTTGAGTGGAAGGAAAAAGTGTGGAAGAAAAATATGCACAACCAACCGAGAGAACCGCAGCCTTATGAGGATTCATAAGCAAAATCGATTCAAGAATTTGAGTGAACTTCACAAGGAATGGACTGAGCCTGGGGTCAAGGCATCAAGAGCCACCACACACAGACGTGTCAAGGAATTTGGCTACAGTTGTCGTATTCCTCTTGTTAAGCCACTCCTGAACCACAGACAACATCAGAGGCGTCTTACCTGGATTAAGGAGAAGAAGAACTGGACTGTTGCCCAGTGGTCCAAAGTCCTTTTTTCAGATGAGAGCAAGTTTTGTATTTCGTTTGGAAACCAAGGTCCTAGAGTCTGGAGGAAGGGTAGAGAAGCTCATAGCCCAAGTTGCTTGAAGTCCAGTGTTAAGTTTCCACAGTCTGTGATGATTTGTGGAGCAATGTCATCTGCTGGTGATGGTCCATTGCGTTTTTTGAAAACCAAAGTCACTGCACCTGTTTACCAAGAAGTTTATTCAAGTGTGCTATTAGTATACTTCTTTTAAATTAAAAATAGGAAAGTATGCTTTTAGTTTACTTTTTATGTACTTCTCAGAAATGGGCTTTATGTACTCCTCAGAAATATACTTAAAATGACATTTAAGTATACTTGACTTATACTTACAAAAAGTCTAAATATATTTAAGCTATACTTGTGCCCCTAGAATCCGTGTTTTCATTGTTATACGGTAGAGGGCGCTAGTACACATCTTCTGTACAGAATTTCCAAAAAAACACAAGTGAACAAGAAAAAGAAACAACAGATAGTAACACATTCAATCTAACATGATCATCCGACATGAAACAGTGTCAAAACTGTAATGTTATAGAATAAAATGTTGACCGATGAAGAGGTAATAATTACAGTCAAGCTTTGGGGTGTTGATCGACTCCATCTATATTTTGATTATCATGTCTTTTTTCAGCTTTTTGTTCAAAATGTTATTTTATATTTTATGAAACTTACCCACATTACAGTGTTTAAAAAAAGAATGCATGAAGCTAGAATAAAAAGTTTTTGTTTACAAGCAGATACCCTGTTCTTTCTTTGGATGTTTTGTATGTTCAGATATTCATATAACAAAATATATACAAATTAAAACCTAAATAGGGACATAGTAGTATACTTAAAGTATTTAGTAAAGTTCACTTAAAGAAAACTTATGAGTATACTTGCAGTATAAAACTACTAAACTAGTATTTTACTGAGAGTATACTTCAAAGTGTACAAAGTGTTTAATTAGTAAACGATCAGTATATCTATAAGTTCACTTTTAGTATAATTGCAGTAGAAACTACAAACATAGAGGTAAACTAGTTGTGTACTCAAAGTTTACTACTGTTATACTTAAAGTATACTTAAAAGTATACTTTTATATACTAGAAAGTGGGCCAATTTAGTCCCAAGGGGTATTGAAACAGTACACTTACAAGTATACTACTAGAACACTGGTATTTGTATACTTGCTACATAAAGTATACTTAAAATATACTTGAACTTTACTTAAGTATACTTAATAAAATAAACTTGAAGTATACTACTTTTTGGTAGGGGTGAGGAGTACCGTTTTCAGTATAATGTGTTTTGGAGAATGACAAACCCACCCTGACTTGAATAGATCTATCAAAAAGGAAACTATGAATCCAGTTAAACATTCATCCACCAATACCCATCTTATCCAATTTAATTAGAAGTCCCTCTTTTCAAATCATGTCATAGGCTTTCTCCACATCGAAAAATACTCCTAATAAATCTTCCTTATTGACCAATATCAGATATCAGACTCCAGACATAGAACCGCATCCATAGAGTTTCGACCTTTCCGAAACCCACTCGTGCTCTCTGCCATGCTTATCTTGTTGTGAATAATGCTCACATTCGGTTCTGTGGCTTCGGTTCTGTAACTGCTGCTCTCTCTTCTTCTACCTTCTAACTGTATTTAAACTTAGCATAAGAGAACCGTAGTGTCCCCTAATGATGGGTAGTAGAATAACACCCTAAGTAACATTTAACTGTTACATCAGGACCAATCTAAAAGCAACTCTGAGTGAGGAAAAGACAAAAACTTTCATCTTAGTGAAGAGGCATGCCTGAACCCATTGCTAGGAATGACACAGTCTTTTGAAGTCTGTGATTGGTTGGTTGTTCAATAAGGAAATTAAAGAGCACTTTTAAGGTTAGGGTCTATTTTAAGCCTTCACTTTGAAAGTGCAGGCGTAATTTTTTTTTTTCTGTTTTACCATACTCTCTCTCTCTCTCTCTCTCACTCACTCACATTATATGTATATATATTCTTTATTTTTTACTTACCATGCTGTTAATTTCATACTTAATGTTTTTTATAGGCTTAAGAATAAGAAAAATGCTTCGCTCTTTCCAATTACACTGACTGCTTGCATGTCTATTTAAGTGGGGTTTGAATGTTGAATTTTGCAAACAATGTCCAAAATCCTATAATCAGCACTGAAAACAACTTGAACGTTTATGCTATGGTACCATCCTCGTCTTCTGACGGTGCAATAATTCGGACGTGGGTTCCATCAATTGCTCAGACAACACCAGGATAGCCTGCTATTTGCAAATGCCGTTTTTTGAGCCTGCAAGGTGGGAATGTCCAGTGGAAATGCAATGAACTGCGAAAACAATAAGAGGATCTGAAAGTGCTGTAATCGTCTGTGCTAATAGAAGGTTTTGACAGACCTGAATCATCATTGCTGCATAGTTGCATTTTCCCAGTTGCCAAATATCTTAATGTCATGATTACTTTCATTTCTGGTGCTATGGCATTTCTGCGCTGTGTTGGAGGTGTTAGTTTTACTCTAATAAGATCGGTCACAAACATAATTCCTGCACGATCTAATCTGTAGCGTCTAATTAATTCACTGTCATCCATTGTCTGCAACACATTTCTTCTTCTCCCTCTTATTCTTTAGGCCATTTTCTCCTCTGTTAAAGTAACTCTTAAGCCTCTTAAAAGTCCTTGTCCGTACTCCTAACAATTTTGGACCTTAAGACCTCTTTTAAGGGTTAAGATTTGCACCGGGCGCCGCAGCATAAATGGCTGCCCACTGCTCCGGGTGTGTGTTCACGGTGTGTGTGTGTTCACTGCTGTGTGTGTGCACTTTGGATGGGTTAAATGCAGAGCATGAATTCTTAGTATGGGACACCATACTTGGCTGTATGTCACGTCACTTATTTCTAAGAATTTTCTTAGAATTTTGTTACTAGGAGCAACTCTTAGAACTAAAATTTTCATGAATATAGGCCCAGATCTGTATATTTTCCTCAAAACAATTGGTCTCCCCAATGTTCTAGACATGATTATGGCCTTGTTTGGTATAAATAAAAAAGTTAGTTAAAAAGAATCACCAGTGCAAAAACTGATACAGAGAAAAGGGCCAGTTTTTACTATTCAATAAAGGAAAACATTTATTTAGTTGTGAAAGTGCATGATATTCTATGGTTTGCTAGACTTTCCATGAACATGATTTTTTTTTCAGTGTACAAATATCAACAACACTGCAATAAAGCTGCATAGTTTTTGTAGCAATATTTAGAGTCTAAATATTTAGGCCTGGTTGTATGACATACCTAACTACATACATATTCAGCCAAAATTAGTTAAACGCTTGATTCCACGAATACACAATGTAATCAAAGCTTAAGAGGATCTAATAAAATATTAGATTGTGCAAAATTTTCCAGGCAGTGTATTATCATCATTGCTGGGATCGGAGCAGGGTTAATCAATTCAAGTCATTAATTTATAGTCTTTACTAGTGTGCAGGTCATTAGTATTGGCCAAGTTTTAATTATAATTAAAGCTCATTACTGAAAAATACTGGATTCATTATACTGTTGTCACTTATAATATAAATAAAAAGATATGAAGACTTTCAATTGTTGTTCTAAAAGCTTTAGAATATACTCTCTTGTAAAATCCTGAGATTCACCCAGAACAACAGAAGCATTTTTCTTTTGGATCAGCAAGATATCACATTATATGTATATATATATATATATATATATATATATATATATATATATATATATATATATATATATTCTTATTTTTTACTTACCATGCTGTTAATTTCATACTTAATGTTTTTATAGGCTTAAGAATAAGAAAAATGCTCCACTCTTTCCAATTACACTGACTGCTTGCATGTCTATTTAAGTGGGGTTTGAATGTTGATTTGATCGTAGTCTAGCGGGTAGGGCGTAGGCAGCGGGAATTGCGCCTTGATTGAATCAGGTGGTGGGTGTTTGGCGTTGCACCTTTAAATGTAGCAAGCTGGCGGTTTCTCTGATTAGTGTTTTTACTATAGATTCTTGGTTCCTTGGACTCTTGGTTGGTTGTACGAGTTGATCTTGACTTGGTGTTTGTGCGGTTATTCAGTGCCGTGGTTACATCTAGCTCTGTCTTCACGAGCCTTCACCGGCTACGGATTGTGTCTGCGTGTTTCAATGAAAGTTCGCTGATTTAGAGTATGACCACTACAAGTTTGCCGAGTGCTGTTTGTTGTGCTGAGAATATTAAAGTAAAAACCAGATGGAATAAGGCGATTGCTACAGTATTACAACTAAACAAGCTCTTGGCTCGACGCTGCGGTCTGTGTTCATACAGGAGGACCGTCATATGCCATCTTGGCCACTGTTTTTCCTGTGCCCTGTTTTTAGTATTCAGTTGTGTGTGTGTGTGGTGTGTGTGTGTGTGTGTGTGTGTGTGTGTGGGAGGGAGGCCCACTGTGTTGCTCATTAGTCTTCCTCTATGTGTGTTGCTGTATGTTTTATATTTGTATCTTGGGCCATTGGGTTGGTGCAATATCCTGGGGGGGGATAACAATTTTGTTGTGTGGTCACTGGTTTGCTGAGTGTAAATTTATTTTGTTTTCTGTGCATATGATTTGTGATGTGCCTTATTTATTCTGTGTTTGTTGATTGAGTTTTGCTGATTTTTGTTATTCATTTACACACTTTGATTTTGCACTTTGTTGTCCCCGTCCCTGAATTTGTTGACCAGAGGCCTAATGTTTGTTATTTTAAGTGTGTGTCTAACTGGAGAAAAATAAAATAAACTGTTTTTATTTTTTATAATACTCCAGTCCCTATTTCTCTCCTTTTATTTCCCTTTATTGGGATAGCCTGCTTGTGAATATATAAAATTTAGATTGTTGGTTGACTGGTTTGACAAGGCCCCCTAGGGGTTACATTTGGCGTAGTCGGCAGGGTGCGATTGGGACTGGTGTGTAATTTGTTGTTGTTGTTTTTTTGTGTGTATGTATTGAGTGCAGGTAGAGTACAGGAAAAGCAGTGGTTGAGGACTGGGCCTGGACGGCGCTTCTGCAAGTGACCAGTGGTTTGTATATATTTAAAAAAAAAAACAGAAAAAAAAAAAAAAAAACCTTTTTTCCCTCTCTTCTTCCCTTCTGACTTTGTTCGGTTCGAAATGTCCCAGAATTTGGAGGAACGGGTCGGGCAGCTAATGGAGCAGATTAAACAGTTGCAGGTTGACAATGAAAGGCTACGTCAGGGAAATGTAGCATCTGCTGGGGCTGTAGAACAGGGAGAGCAGAGTCAGCAAGAGTCAAATCGCCAAGAGCCAAATACTCAGGAGCCAGGGTCTTCCAGATTAAGATATGTGTATGTTCCTAGAGAACGTAAATATCCTAGGTTCTCTGGTAGTTCAGAGTCTCCTCCGGTGGAGGAATGGATTGAAGAGATCCGTCGTTGTTTACAGGTTAGGCATATGTCCATAGGTGAGCAGGCGCATTTCGTGTTTGATCTTCTGGATGGGGAGGCAAAGCTAGAAATTAAACTCCATCCAGCTCCAGTTAGATCCGAGCCTGAGAATATTTTCTCTATACTAACTGAGACTTTTGGCTGTAGCCACTCTTATATTGACGCTCAACAAAAATTTTTCCAATGTCGTCAACGTGAGGGAGAAACGTTGCGTGAATTTTCACACTCATTAATGTCACTTATGGAAGTCGCACAACGTAAAAATACAACTGCAATTGCTAAACCTGATTGTGTTCTCCGTGATCAATTTGTAGAAAACGTTAGAGACATAGAGAATTAGAGGCGTAGAGAATTAAAACAATACATCCGCCTTAATCCTGATTCCTCCTTTTTGGACTTGCGTTGTGAGGCATTTCGCTGGGCCGATGATGGTGAGGGGCCTCGTCCTGTTCGTGCAAGGGCTTTTTCGTGTGACGCTAGTTCAAGGGTGGTGGGAGTGCAGCAGGCAGAAGCTCAGGTTGTTGTAGCACAACAAAGTAATGAATTGATCGAGCTCAAAGACTGTTTGCGTAGGCAGCAGGCCCAATTAGATACTATTCTTAAATATCTGTCCTCTGGCTCAGGGCCATCCAATCTACCAAATAGGCAGACCAATCATCAGAGGCAGTTTCGTTTTGATGTGGATGGCAGACCTATTTGTCTGCGTTGTGAGCAAGTAGGCCATATGGCTAGGGATTGTCCGGTTGGCTCCCGGCAGACACAGCATGTGGGGGTTGGGCCTAGGCTGCCCATTGGGAATGGGAGGGATGACTCTTCCAGCAGGCAACAGGGAAACTAGCACCCTCTAGTGCATGGAGCCAAGCACTGGAAGGGGGTTTGATGGGCTCAGACTCGTTTATATCTCTTTTGTCCTGTCCTTCTGCATTGGTGGGCGAATGTCCAGTGGCAGATGTTCAGATGGGCAGTGTAAGTGTTACTTGTCTTATAGATACCGGTTCTATGGTATCTACTATCACGGAGTCCTTCTTTAATGACCATTTTCGAGTTTTGGGGTGTGATCAGTTACGTTCTTGTGGTTGGTTACAGTTAAAAGCAGCCAATGGCCTAGATATCCCATATCGAGGATACTTAGAATTGGATGTAGAAGTCTTAGGAAAAGTTCTTCCTTCCATAGGTGTCTTGGTGGTTCAAGATCCACCGGACTCCAGACTTAAGACAAACAAGGACTCTGTCCCAGGATTGATCGGGATGAATGTCCTCCGTTGCTGCCTGCAAGCGTTTTTTTTGCCAAGACGGGTGCAAGTTTGTTTACTTCCCGGGTTAACAGTCCCAGCCATTTGGGAACATGCCTTATTAGCGTGTCAACGCTTCGAGGACTTTTCTACGTCTGGTGTTCTAGGCAGGGTTTTGACTGCCCCTGGGTCCTCCATCTGTGTTCCAGCTGGATCTTTAAAGTTTTGTGTCAGCCACCTGTAGGCAGGGGCTTGGCCCATTGATTTCTTCTGTACTGTTAGAACCAGCAGGGACAGGGTGGCAGTTGCCACCAGACTTAATTGTTCCAATCTCCTTGCTCCCCATTGGAAATGGTACCGTACAAGTGCCAGTTGTTAACGTGGGCCAGGTAGATCGGTGGATAAAACCACGTACCCTGTTGGGGGAAATGTATTTGATCACTGCACATTCCGCTAGTAAATCCATCTGCTTCCAGGAAGAAAATGGCACCCAAGGCCCTGTCGCGTTTATTCGGTCAATGGAGGCTGCTACAACTCCCTCGCTGGGGTTTGCGGACCTTTCCTGGCCTAATTTAACTGAGTCTGAGCAATGGGAAGCAAAGTCTTTACTTCAGAAGTATAGTGACACTTTTAGCTGTAGTGAGGCACTTTTAGGCTGTACTGACTTGATCAAGCACGAGATTCCTTTGACTGACGACATTCCGGTGCAGCAGTGCTATAGACTACTTCCACCATCCCAGTATGATGTAGTGAAGACTCATATCCAGGAGCTGTTAGATCAGGGAGTGGTAAAACCGAGCTGTAGTCCTTATTTCTCACCCATCGTGGTGGTGGAGAAAAAAGATGGATCTATTCGTCTTTTGTGTTGACTATAGACAACTAAACGCAAAGACTAGGAAAGAGGCCTTTCCTTTGCCGAGAATTGAGGAATCTTTGGATGCCCTCACAGGTGCGTCTCTCTTCTCCACTCTTGACCTTGCGAGTGGTTATAATCAGGTGTCAGTTGCTGAAAGGGATCGGGCTAAAACCGCTTTTTTTTTTGCACGCCCTTTGGCCTGTTTGAGTTCCAGAGGATGCCATATGGGTTGTGCAATGCACCCGGGACTTTTCAGCGGCTGATGGAAAGAATATTTGGGGACCAGCGTTTCCATTCGCTTCTCCTGTACTTAGATGATGTGGTCGTTTTTTCATCCACGTTCAAACAACATCTGGAACGTTTGGAGTCAGTATTCAGTCGTCTACGCGAGCACGGTCTTAAGCTTAAACTAAAGAAGTGTCATTTTTTTCAGCCTGAAGTAAAGTTCTTGGGCCATGTTTGTTTCAGCCTCTGGGGGTTTCTACAGACCCTGACAAGATCAGCGCAGTTAGGGATTGGAGCACTCCATCTACAGTCGCAGAGTTGCGATCGTTCCTTGGGTTTGCATCGTATTATCGGCGTTTTGTGCAGGGGTTTGCGAGGTATGCGGCTCCTCTACATAAATTGGTGGCAAAGCTCCAGCCACACCCTAACAGAAATAGGATGGGACGTAATGCCACTTTGCGGGACCATTGGGACTGTGGTTCATGATCAAGCGTTCAATACTTTGAGGGACAAATTGATAAGCGCACCAGTTTTGGGTTACGCCGACTTTAGTAAACCATTCGTCCTTGAGGTAGATGCTAGTGGGCTGGGGCTTGGTGCCGTTTTATCTCAAGAGCAGGACGGAGGACCTCGGCGTCCAGTCGCGTATGCAAGCAGGGGCTTGCGACCAACTGAGCGAAACATGGATAACTACTCAGCCATGAAACTTGAACTGTTGCCACTTAAGTGGGCAGTAACAGACAAGTTTCGGGATTATCTGCTCGGTACCAAATTTACTGTTCTGACCGATAATAATCCGCTCTGTTACTTACGGACAGCTAAGTTAGGAGCTGTAGAGCAACGTTGGGCTGCGCAACTATCTCTTTTTGATTTCACCATCGAGTACCGTCCTGGCGTATGTAACAAGAATGCGGACGCACTATCCCGCTTGCCGGCACCACCAGTCCCAGTCTCTATGGATGAGATTACGTCGGGGATCTTTGTGCCAGCCGAAATTA
Organism: Cyprinus carpio; assembly: GCF_018340385.1. Lineage (NCBI taxonomy): Eukaryota > Metazoa > Chordata > Actinopteri > Cypriniformes > Cyprinidae > Cyprinus > Cyprinus carpio. Next base: position 35,514,178 of record NC_056601.1, on the reverse strand, counting down.
AGAGTGTGGTCGTGTCCCCTTCTGTTGAAATACAGGCCATAGATGCATGCCCTACAAGAACTAGGGCAAATCTCCAACTTTTGCAGGCTGAGGATCCTGTTTTTGAAGGCCTTCCTTGTATATTGGAAGAGGGGTAGTCCTCCTACAGCCTCAGAGAGGTCCACTGAGTCCCCTGCTGTTGTGGAGCTTGTCCGTCAATGGGCAGACCTAGTAGTCTATGAGGGGGTCCTATACAGGAAGACACACGTCCCTGGCAGTACTGAAAAGGTCTTGCAGCTACTGCTGCCCCAGGCTCTTCAGACAGAAGTGCTCACAGCCTTGCATGATGATCATGGCCACCAGGGGGTAGATCGAACAGTTAGTCTTGTCCGCCAGCGATGTTATTGGCCCTTTATGTGGAAGGATGTCGACCGGTGGTGCCGTGAATGTCGGCGGTGTGTGTGGTGGCCAAGGCAACTCAGCCAAAACTGAGGACCTTTATGGGTAGTCTGTTGGCATCAAGTCCCCTAGAAATTGTAGCCATTGACTTTTCCATATTGGAAAAATCTAGTGATGGGAAAGAGAATCTTTTGGTTGTTACTGATGTGTTCTCTAAATTTGCACAGGCATATCCTACAGCAGACCAGTAGTCGTCAACGGTAGCTTGAGTCTTGACAGAGCAGTGGTTTTACACTTATGGTGTTCCACTACGTATCCATACTGATCAAGGGCGAAATTTTGAAGGTGAGCTGTTCCAACAATTGTGCAGAGTGTATGGAATTCGTAAATCTCGCACTAGCCCATATCATCCAGAAGGCAATGGACAATGTGAGCGATTTAATCGCACATTGCATGACTTGCTTCGTACACTACCTCCTGAAAAGAAGAGACGGTGGCCGTACCATCTGCCACAGGTTTTGTTTGCTTATAACACCACAGTCCATCAGTCTACGGGGTTTTCTCCGTATGAACTGATGTTTGGGCGTAAGCCCACTCTTCCACTTGATTCCTTGTTGGGCACAATTGATATTCCATCAGACTCTACTACTGCCGAGTGGGTTAAAGAACACCAGAAGCATCTCTCAGCAATCTATAGCCAGGCCCGGGCTCATTTGGAGGCAGCCGCTCAACAACGAGCAAAGAATCATTTGGCTCCTTTGCCACTCCTGCCCCCTGGTACACTGGTGTATCGTCGCAGTCACCCGCATGGACGGCACAAGATTAGTGATCATTGGGAAAATGTGGTGTATGAGATTGTGAGGTGCCTTGATGAGGTTGGTACACTTTATAAAAATTAGGCCAAGAGATCAGTTAGGTCCCGAGAAGAATATCAATCGGAAAGAACTGCGCCCCCTCCCAACTGACCCAGGTTTACCACATCTTGTATATGGGGGTGAGATGCTTAATGTAAACATGCCAAATTTCATAGGGGATGATGTTGATGGCAGTATGGATGAAGGTGATGATTTTGGAGTATTGGTGGCAATTGATGCACCTCCTGTAAGAGGATCAATACCTTCCACTGAGTTTGGAGTGTCGCAGCCTCTAGCTCTTGAACAGCAGGGGCAGAGCACACCTCAACATTTAATACGTGACTCCTTTGGTGTTGAAGGGGGAAGTATCAACATCTGGTAAAACCCTTGTTTCAAGGAGAACTGATAGAACAAATGCAGGCCACCATCCCAATCCTCACAACCTCCCATGCACGACTGTCAGAAGACCACCTGTGGCCTTGGCAGAAAGCGCTTTGACTATCTCCTCCCATAGCACTGGTTTTAGGCCTTGGGTTTGACTCTTGCCCTAGTCACCGGGACGGTGACATTTAAGGGTGGGTGAATGTAGCGGGTAGGGCGTAGGCAGCGGGAATTGCGCCTTGATTGAATCAGGTGGTGGGCATTTGGCGTTGCACCTTTAAATGTAGCAAGCTGGCGGTTTCTCTGATTAGTGTTTTACTATAGATTCTTGGTTCCTTGGACTCTTGGTTGGTTGTACGAGTTGATCTTGACTTGGTGTTTGTGCGGTTATTCAGTGCCGTGGTTACATCTAGCTCTGTCTTCACGAGCCTTCACCGGCTACGGATTGTGTCTGTGTGTTTCAATGAAAGTTCACTGATTTATAGTATGACCACTACAAGTTTGCCGAGTGCTGTTTGTTGTGCTGAGAATATTGGCCTGGGAATGTATGAGTAAAAACCAGACGGAATAAGGCGATTGCTACAGTATTACAACTAAACAAGCTCTTGGTTCGACGCTGCGGTCCGTGTTCATACAGGAGGACCGTCATATGCCATCTTGGCCACTGTTTTTCCTGTGCCCTGTTTTTAGTATTCAGTTGTGTGTGTGTGTGTGGGATGGAGGCCCACTGTGTTGCTCATTAGTCTTCCTCTGTGTGTGTTGCTGTATGTTTTATGTTTGTATCTTGGGCCATTGGGTTGGTGCAATATCCTGGGGGGGGGGGATAACAATTTTGTTGTGTGGTCACTGGTTTGCTGAGTGTAAATTTATTTTGTTTTATGTGCATATGATTTGTGATGTGCCTTATTTATTCTGTGTTTGTTGATTGAGTTTTGCTGATTTTTGTTATTCATTTACACACTTTGATTTTCACTTTGTTGTCCCTGTCCCTGAATTTGTTGACCAGAGGCCTAATGTTTGTTATTTTAAGTGTGTCTAACTGGAGAAAAATAAAATAAACTGTTTCTATTTTTATAATACTCCAGTCCCTCTCTCTCCTTTTATTTCCCTTTATTGGGATAGCCTGCTTGTGAATATATAAAATTTAGATTGTTGTTTGACTGGTTTGACAAGGCCCCCTAGGGGTTACATTTGGCGTAGTCGGCAGGGTGCGATTGGGACTGGTGTAATTTGTTGTTGTTGTTGTTTTTTTTTTTTTTTTTTGTGTGTATGTATTGAGTGCAGGTAGAGTACAGGAAAAGCAGTGGTTGAGGACTGGGCCTGGACGGCGGTTCTGCAAGTGACCAGTGGTTTGTGCATATTTAAAAAAAAAAAAAAAAAAAAAAAAAAACTTTTTTTTTCCCTCTCTTCTTCCCTTCTGGCTTTGTTCGGTTCGAAATGTCCCAGAATTTGGAGGAACGGGTCGGGCAGCTAATGGAGCAGATTAAACAGTTGCAGGTTGACAATGAAAGGCTACGTCAGGGAAATGTAGCATCTGCTGGGGCTGTAGAACAGGGAGAGCAGAGTCAGCAAGAGTCAAATCGCCAAGAGCCAAATACTCAGGAGCCAGGGTCTTCCGGATTAAGATATGTGTATGTTCCTAGAGAACGTAAATATCCTAGGTTCTCTGGTAGTTCAGAGTCTCCTCCGGTGGAGGAATGGATTGAAGAGGTCCGTCGATGTTTACAGGTTAGGCATATGTCCATAGGTGAGCAGGCGCATTTCGTGTATGATCTTCTGGATGGGGAGGCGAAGCTAGAAATTAAACTCCATCCAGCTCCAGTTAGATCCGAGCCTGAGAATATTTTCTCTATACTGACTGAGACTTTTGGCTGTAGCCACTCTTATATTGACGCTCAACAAAAATTTTTCCAATGTCGTCAACGGGAGGGAGAAACGTTGCGTGAATTTTCACACTCATTAATGTCACTTATGGAAGTCGCACAACGTAAAAATACAACTGCAATTGCTAAACCTGATTGTGTTCTCCGTGATCAATTTGTAGAAAACGTTAGAGACATAGAGAATTAGAGGCGTAGAGAATTTAAAACAATACATCCGCCTTAATCCTGATTCCTCCTTTTGGACTTGCGTCGTGAGGCATTTCGCTTGGGCCGATGATGGTGAGGGGCCTCGTCCTGTTCGTGCAAGGGCTTTTTCGTGCGACGCTAGTTCAAGGGTGGTGGGAGCGCAGCAGGCAGAAGCTCAGGTTGTTGTAGCACAACAAAGTAATGAATTGACCGAGCTCAAAGACTGTTTGCGTAGGCAGCAGGCCCAATTAGATACTATTCTTAAACATCTGTCCTCTGGCTCAGGGCCATCCAATCTACCAAATAGGCAGACCAATCATCAGAGGCGGTTTCGTTTTGATGTGGATGGCAGACCTATTTGTCTGCGTTGTGAGCAAGTAGGCCATATGGCTAGGGATTGTCCGGTTGGCTCCCGGCAGACACAGCGTGTGGGGGTTGGGCCTAGGCTGCCCATTGGGAATGGGAGGGATGACTCTTCCAGCAGGCAACAGGGAAACTAGCACCCTCTAGTGCATGGAGCCAAGCACTGGAAGGGGGTTTGATGGGCTCAGACTCGTTTATATCTCTTTTTGTCCTGTCCTTCTGCATTGGTGGGCGATGTGTCCAGTGGCAGATGTTCAGATGGGCGGTGTAACTGTTACTTGTATTATAGATACCGGTTCTATGGTATCTACTATCACGGAGTCCTTCTTTAATGACCATTTTCGAGTCTTGGGGTGTGATCAGTTACGTTCTTGTGGTTGGTTACAATTAAAAGCAGCCAATGGCCTAGATATCCCATATCGAGGATACTTAGAATTGGATGTAGAAGTCTTAGGAAAAGTTCTTCCTTCCATAGGCGTCTTGGTGGTTCAAGATCCACCGGACTCCAGACTTAAGACAAACAAGGACTCTGTCCCAGGATTGATCGGGATGAATGTCCTCCGTTGCTGCCTGCAAGAGTTTTTTTGCCAAGACGGTGCAAGTTTGTTTACTTCCGGGTTAATAGTCCCAGCAATTTGGGAACATGCCTTATTAGCGTGTCAACGCTTCGAGGACTTTTCTACGTCTGGTGTTCTAGGCAGGGTTTTGACTGCCCCTGGGTCCTCTATCTGTGTTCCAGCTGGATCTTTAAAGTTTGTGTCAGCCACCTGTAGGCAGGGGCTTGGCCCATTGATTTCTTCTGTACTGTTAGAACCAGCAGGGACAGGGTGGCAGTTGCCACTAGACTTAATTGTTCCAATCTCCTTGCTCCCCATTGGAAAATGGTACTGTACACAAGTGCCAGTTGTTAACGTGGGCCAGGTAGATCGGTGGATAAAAACCACGTACCCTGTTGGGGGAAATGTATTTGATCACTGCACATTCCGCTAGTAAATCCATCTGCTTCCAGGAAGAAAATGGCACCCAAGGCCCTGTCGCGTTTATTCGGACAATGGAGGCTGCTACAACTCCCTCGCTGGGGTTTGCGGACCTTTCCTGGCCTAATTTAACTGAGTCTGAGCAATGGGAAGCAAAGTCTTTACTTCAGAAGTATAGTGACACTTTTAGCTGTAGTGAGGCACTTTTAGGCTGTACTGACTTGATCGAGCATGAGATTCCTTTGACTGACAACATTCCGGTGCGGCAGCGCTATAGACGACTTCCACCATCCCAGTATGATGTAGTGAAGACTCATATCCAGGAGCTGTTAGATCAGGGAGTGGTAAAACCAAGCTGTAGTCCTTATTCCTCACCCATCGTGGTGGTGGAGAAAAAAGATGGATCTATTCGTCTTTGTGTTGACTATAGACAACTAAACGCAAAGACTAGGAAAGAGGCCTTTCCTTTGCCGAGAATTGAGGAATCTTTGGATGCCCTCACAGGTGCGTCTCTCTTCTCCACTCTTGACCTTGCGAGTGGTTATAATCAGGTGTCAGTTGCTGAAAGGGATCGGGCTAAAACCGCTTTTTGCACGCCCTTTGGCCTGTTTGAGTTCCAGAGGATGCCATATGGGTTGTGCAACGCACCCGGGACTTTTCAGCGGCTGATGGAAAGAATATTTGGGGACCAGCGTTTCCATTCCCTTCTCCTGTACTTAGATGATGTGGTCGTTTTTTCATCCACGTTCAAACAACATCTGGAACGTTTGGAGTCAGTATTCAGTCGTCTACGCGAGCACGATCTTAAGCTTAAACTAAAGAAGTGTCATATTTTTCAGCCTGAAGTAAAGTTCTTGGGCCATGTTGTTTCAGCCTCTGGGGTTTCTACAGACCCTGACAAGATCAGCGCAGTTAGGGATTGGAGCACTCCATCTACATTCGCAGAGTTGCGATCGTTCCTTGGGTTTGCATCGTATTATCGGCGTTTTGTGCAGGGGTTTGCGAGGTATGCGGCTCCTCTACATAAATTGGTGGCAAAGCTCCAGCCACACCCTAACAGAAATAGGATGGGACGTAATGCCACTTTGCGGGACCATTGGGACTGGGGTTGTAATCAAGCGTTCAATACTTTGAGGGACAAATTGATAAGCACACCAGTTTTGGGTTACGCCGACTTTAGTAAACCATTCGTCCTCGAGGTAGATGCTAGTGGGCTGGGGCTTGGTGCCGTTTTATCTCAAGAGCAGGACGGAGGACCTCGGCGTCCAGTCGCGTATGCAAGCAGGGGCTTGCGACCAACTGAGTGAAACATGGATAACTACTCAGCCATGAAACTTGAACTGTTGGCACTTAAGTGGGCAGTAACAGACAAGTTTCGGGATTATCTGCTCGGTACCAAATTTACTGTTCTGACCGATAATAATCCGCTCTGTTACTTACGGACAGCTAAGTTAGGAGCTGTAGAGCAACGTTGGGCTGCGCAACTATCTCTTTTTGATTTCACCATCGAGTACCGTCCTGGCGTATGTAACAAGAATGCGGACGCACTATCCCGCTTGCCGGCACCACCAGTCCCAGTCTCTATGGATGAGATTACGTCGGGGATCTTTGTGCCAGCCGAAATTAAGAGTGTGGTCGTGTCCCCTTCTGTTGAAATACAGGCCATAGATGCATGCCCTACAAGAACTAGGGCAAATCTCCAACTTTTGCAGGCTGAGGATCCTGTTTTGAAGGCCTTCCTTGTATATTGGAAGAGGGGTAGTCCTCCTACAGCCCCAGAGAGGTCCACTGAGTCCCCTGCTGTTGTGGAGCTTGTCCATCAATGGGCAGACCTAGTAGTCTATGAGGGGGTCCTATAAAGGAAGACACACGTCCCTGGCAGCACTGAAAAGGTCTTGCAGCTACTGCTGCCCCAGGTTCTTCAGACAGAAGTGCTCACAGCCTTGCATGATGATCATGTGCAATAATTCGGACGTGGGTTCCATCAATTACTCAGACAACACCAGCAAAGCCTGCTATATGCAAATGCCGTTTTTTGAGCCTGCAAGGTGGGAATGGCCAGTGGAAATTCAATGAACTGCGAAACAATAAGAGGATCTGAAAGTGCTGTAATTGTCTGTGCTTATAGAAGGTTTTGACAGACCTGAATCATCACTGCTGCATAGTTGCATTTTCCCAGTTGCACTAAATATCTTAAAGTCATGATTACTTTCATTTCTGGCGCTATGGCATTTCTGCGCTGTGTTGGAGGTGTTAGTTTTACTCTAATAAGATCGGTCACAAACATAATTCCTGCACGATCTAATCTGTAGCGTCTAATTAATTCACTGTCATCCATTGTCTGCAACACATTTCTTCTCCCTCTTATTCTTTAGGCCATTTTCTCCTCTGTTAAAGTAACTCTTAAGCCTCTTAAAAGTCCTTGTCCGTACTCCTAAGAATTTTGGACCTTAAGACCTCTTTTAAGGGTTAAGATTTGCAACGGGCGCCGCAGCATAAATGGCTGCCCACTGCTCCGGGTGTGTGTTCACGGTGTGTGTGTGTTCACTGCTGTGTGTGTGTGCACTTTTGGATGGGTTAAATGCAGAGCATGAATTCTTAGTATGGGACACCATACTTGGCTGTATGTCACGTCACTTATTTCTAAGAATTTTCTTAGAATTTTTTTACTAGGAGCAACTCTTAGCACTAAGATTTTCATGAATATAGGCCCAGATCTGTATACTTTCCTCAAAACAATTGGTCTCCCCAATGTTCTAGACATGATTATGGCCTTGTTTGGTATAAATAAAAAAGTTAGTTAAAAAGAATCACCAGTGCAAAAACTGATACAGAGAAAAGGGCCAGTTTTTACTATTCAATAAAGGAAAACATTTATTTAGTTGTGAAAGTGCATGATATTCTATGGTTCGCTAGACTTTCCATGAACATGATTTTTTTTTTCAGTGTACAAATATCAACAACACTGCAATAAAGCTGCATAGTTTTTGTAGCAATATTTAGAGTCTAAATATTTAGGCCTGGTTGTATGACATACCTAACTACATACATATTCAGCCAAAATTAGTTAAACTCTTGATTCCACGAATACACAATGTAATCAAAGCTTAAGGGGATCTAATAAAATATTAGATTGTGCAAATTTTTCCAGGCAGTGTATTATCATCATTGCTGGGATCGGAGCAGGATTAATCAATTCAAGTCAATTATTTATAGTCTTTACTAGTGTGCAGGTCATTAGTATTGGCCAAGTTTTAATTATAATTAAAGCTCATTACTGAAAAATACTGGATTCATTATACTGTTGTCACTTATAATATAAATAAAAAGATATGAAGACTTTCAATTGTTGTTCTAAAAGCTTTAGAATATACTCTCTTGTAAAATCCTGAGATTCACCCAGAACAACAGAAGCATTTTTCTTTTGGATCAGCAAGAAGATGCTCTTTTATAGCACTCTGGATCTCATTATGAGGCGTGGAGATGATTAACATGGACTTCAGAGAAAAGAAAAATTAAAGTTCTTTGTAAGGGAGGGTGGAGTTTGGTTATATTTATGGTTCGTTGAGGTGATTGAGGTGGAGTTAAGAGGGAAGAAAAAGTGAAGTTTGTGAAATTTGGGTTGAAAGACTGGAGATACTGGAAATTGGTGTTATGATTTTGATGTGTCTGGTTGCAGTTTATTAGCAGTGAGAAGTGAACACACCGTGAACACACACCCGGAGCAGTGGGCAGCTATATCCAGCGCCCAGGGAGCAACTGGGGGTTCAGTGCTTTGCTCAATGGGACTTCAGCCATGGGTATTGAGGGTGGAAGAGAGCACTGTTCATTCACTCCCCACCCACCTACAACTCCTGCCAGCACCAAGACTCGAACCTGCGACCTTCGGGTTACAAGTCCAATTCTCTAACCATTAGGCCACAGCTGCCCCCTGTGAATTATGTTAAAATTTAGTTTTATTTTAGTGTTGTGTAGATTTGTGAAATATGTAAAATGTATCTGTTTAGCCAAAGAATGCTGCTTATTTTACATGTCTGTTTTAATGTTGAATTATCCAAAGATTCTTAAGACACCAAGCACGACAACTATAAAGATAACAATAAAGATATAGTTCTAATAATCGTTCTCAATATTAGAGGGGTCATACTGTATTATGCAATTTATATTTTTTCCTTTTCTTTAGTGTGTTATGTAGCTATTCGTGCATGTATAAGATCCGCAGCGTTACAAAGCTCAAAGTCTCGCACAAAAGGATTTATTCTATCTAAAAGAGAAGGCTGATTCAGACCGGGCTGAAACACCTCGTTCAAACACGCCCCCACATCTCTACATCACGATGTGGAAATATTTGCATAATGCCGCCCAAAAGTTCATACAAAGAAAGAAGGCTTGGTTTCAGCAACCACGATAGTGTTGATGCAGCCATGTCAGGGAGACGCTGTGTGTTTCTGTGCCAAAGCAAAAGCACTTTATTTGGCCTTCCCAAAGTAGAGCAATGAGGAATCATTGTGAAGATTTATTTACAATAGAACAGCACAACCCAGTTGTTCAAATTTGTGCAACGCATTTTATGGACAACAGTTTTGTGAACCTAGGAAAGTAGCCTACAAGACTGGCTGTGCAAAGGCTATTTAAAAAATAAATAAAATAAAAGGGTCAATTCCGACTTTGCTATGACAATCTGGCACTTATTCTGAATCAGCTACTGTAAGTATGTTTTCTTAATAGTTTAAGTATTTGCTATTGACTGTTCAAATGCAGAGTTTTGCCAGTGTAGAGTATTGCGTTGTGTGTGTGTGTGTGTGTGTGTGTGTGTGTGTGTGTGAGAGAGAGAGAGACAGGGTCACATCACAGTGGAGTCAGCTTTCTTAATCGTGGCTTGTGTACTGCAAATACATATGAGCATCATCACTGTGTCTGTCACGCGACTCTGTTCCCCTTTCAGGTTTGAACTGGTGGTAAAACTAAGGACATTATTTACTGTCTTTACATTTACTTTGAAAGATGAAGCTCACGATTATGGAAAGGGGCATTACATTTCCGATGTGTGCTTGCGGTGTTCGGCCAATCTCAATGCACTGGGTCAGTTGGCCAATCAGAGCAGACTGCGCTTGTCGGAAGGAGGGGCTTTGTAGAAAACGATGTGTTTGAGAGAGGCGGGGCATAGAGGACCTACAATAATGTACAGTATTTGAAAAATAATGTGTTTTTTGAACATTAAAGCATGTCAACATATTCTGTTACACAAAATACACAAAATAATGAATAAAATAGCATCATATGACCCTTTTAAAGAATAGCAGAGTTCACACCACATCTATAACGTTAAACGCAAAGAGAAACGATATCGTTGGAATCACTTTCAGAATGATTTTTCAGCTGATGAATGATAAAAACATTGACAGCCAATCAGAATCAATCCTGCTGTGACGAACTCGAGAGTTTAAAGAGGCAGACATGCGCGTGCTTAGAGCAAACAGACGATATCGTTGGCTAGTGTGGACGCTAATGTAGGGTCAAAAATTATCAAAGATTTCTGTTTTCCTGTCCCAAACTATCTTGAGTAACAAAAGGGCCATTTGGCATTCCTGAAGGCACAGAATTGCTGATATCGATCAAGGCCTGTAGGCCATGTTTATACATCGGGGGTCTGCTAATTGTCACACCTTTTGCAAAGTGGGTGAAGCTGTAGTCTGCTAATTGGTCAGTTTGAATGTCTCACATTTGGGTTTCAGTCACATGGTCAAGGAAGGGATAAAAGAAGACTGTAAATGTTGATCTGTCTCTTTCTCTCTGCTGGCTTTTCTTTGCTGGAGCTCTCTTCTCAGGGCTCTGCCCTCTGCCCCCTCTCTCCCTCTTTTTTTTCTCCCTCTCTCCATCTTCCCCTCTCTCTTTCTCTCTTTAGGTAATATTTTACATACATGTTAGGTACATTTAACTATATGTTTTACTACCCTTCATCTATTTTGTAACCAATTCAAGTGTAACCATAACAAAATATTGTTATTAAACCATTCAATTATTAATTATGTGCTAACTAATCTTGATTCAATATTAACTTTGAAGTGCTACCTACTGCAATACAATATAGTCACTTAATAGCAATGCTCTCCCACATATTTAGCTATTGTAACTGCGCTTATTTCCGTCGTTGGTATAAGTGGCAGTAGGTGGTAACAGACTAGAAATGTACAGTTTTATACCATCGTGCTGATAACGTTTCTTTAGTCCTTCGGCAATCCTACAGCCTGAACCCACTGTAGGGAAACCACCCTTACAGATGGTGCCGAAACCCGGGATCCCTTGCAGTGAGTTTTCTGAGATTTACTTTGGTTGGTCATCAGAATGAGGATTTTTTTCATAGTTGATCTTATGAATGGATTAAAGCTGGCTTTCTGATTGCGGACTTGGTAAGTATGTTTTCATTCTCCATTTTGTATGATATAGAAATTAGAAGGTTTTAAGAAGCTTCAATAGTCCCATTACTGTACAATCCGACAACATTCAAATTATCTCCTCAGGGATGGAAGGGAAAATCTCTGAAGCAAGTGATGCATTGTTTGCTTTATGGAGCAAAAAACTTGAGCCTACCTTGTGCAAACTCAAGAAAGAATATATTGATACTAGATGTTCAGATGATGAAATGTTCAAATGGTGGGACATAATTGGTAAAACATCAAAAGAAATCAAAACATGGTGAAATAATTGAGGCTTTAAACTTCATAAGCTGTACTCGGCTACGTGATTTGATGAAACATCTATCTTCAAGTATAGATGCTAATTGTAAAGAACTGCATTCTAAAAATGCAGAAATACAAAAGTCAGAGGCAATGATTCAGAATCTTCAATCACAGCTAGATAAATTACTAGCTGAACAGTTAGCTCTAAGTGAAAAATGTAAAAATCACAAGGGCACCATTGCAGATCTTAAGGCTAAGCTAAATGAACAAGAGTTCATGTCTCCCAAAACACATCAACAGTGATGGGGCTAAAAAGCACTTCTTGGAAGAGGTGACTTCCTGTGATAATTCTAGAACTTTTAGTTCAGAGGAAGCATGTGCCACTGCTCAAAAAAGTGTGCCGATTTCAGTTCTTAAGGTGATGCAGCACCGTAATAGCGCAGAGTCGTGGACCAGAATGCATGGTGTAAAGAAAGCATTAGAGAGTCATGAAAATCCTCAAACTTCAGGAGAACACAGCAAACAACCCTGTGGCAAAGATAGCAGGTTTTGTAATTCCTGTCACAAAATAGGCCATACAGAGGAAAAATGCTGGTCACTGGGTAGGGGCAGACCTCCACCTTATTTTCAGAGAGATAGGAAACCACTTTCTAAAGGCAGAAATCAATGCTCATTTGCAGGTAAAACTCTTAGTGAGTTGACTGCATTGTTCATGCAAGGCCTCCAGCTACTGACTTCACTTGCTAGTGGGTTAGCAGCTTAATAGCAGATAGTTTAATATGTAAACATCCAAATGTCAATTATCCTGTTTGTATTTTCAAATTTGTAATTGCGCTAAACACATTGTGTGCATAAAGCACATTATAGTTGTTTGTATAACTACATGTGTACAAAGACTAGTTGAGTTTATTCTTTTAAAATACATGACTGCTTTACTGTAAGTGTGTGAAACACTTAGGTTTAAGGTTTGTAGATGCTATGCATCTAGACCATGTGTCTTGTTTGAAATTGGAATAACTGTAATACTGGAATTGTATAGCAATTTCAAGTTGAATGTGTGTCTATGCTGAGTTTGTTTGTCTCCTGAGTGGTACACTCTGCTATTTTCCATATAGCTGCAGTTAAGCCATGTACAGGAGCCTAGAATTGCCATGGGGCCACAGTGTGATTCACAATTGTCTTAACAATGAAAATGCTTTTCTCACAACAGGATCCAATACCTCTGAACTTTGCATTTCATCATGCCCCTTAACAAAAAACATTGGTATTGAAGCATTTTGAGCCAGATCACACCACATACTCACATTCTCAGGCTGGCTCCCTGTTACTACAGGACTAAATTTGCATCACAACTGTAAAACTTCCTTGTCTTTGTTTGGAGCATGATTACACTTACACATAGCCACAGCTAAATACAGACACACAGATAACACCATTTGATCTTCACACACAGGATCAAATCTGTCTGATACTGCCTCAAAAATGTATGCAAAAAAAATGTTTTAAGTCTATACATTCAGACTGTATTATAATTGTAGATTTCATCCCATTATTATTTGTTTTGTTTTCTTTGGGTTTACCTAATCACTTAGTTTGTTCCTCAAGTTTGAGATGTAAATTAGTATTTCTCATTCTTCCCTAAGTACAAACATTGATATGTCATGTAATTAATTTGATTTCTGTTTCTTTGTATGTTTTTCATTTCAGTTGCAACAATGATTGTTTTGAACATTTTAATTTCTGTATTTGGTCACACTGAATATTTTGCTGATACTCTTACTGATGAAGGGGGGTGTTAACAATAATTGTTAATTTTATTATAATGCAATTATTTTTATGTTTCCAAAAACAGTTTAAGAACTTTTCAGATCATCTTTTTTTCTCACCTTGACCATCTTTTTAAGTACATCAATTTAAGGGCCTTTTGCCGGAGACAAATTCAATCTGACCACATCAAATGTCTGACCAATGCTAAATGCCATGTTATTTTTGCTGTTTGTTGTGCCAATATGTTGTTCTTTTTAAATCACATGATCCCTGCTGCATAAGTTCACATCCCGTGTCCTGCATCAGAAAGAGGAACATTGGGGTTCTACCCCACTTCAGTGCCTGCTCTTGTGGAGGTGCGAAGTATTCGATGGACGATTTGCATATCTATGAAGGATGCAACACCATCTGATGAAGATCTCTCACACAGGGCTGAAAGGAGAACAAAGACTGACCAGCTGCAACTGCAACAAGTCTGGACCAGAAGTCTGAAGATGACATCTGCACACAACAGAAATCATATTTCTATGGACTGTGTGACCCTTTTGCCTCTTTAGATGTGGCCAACGGTGCCAAGGGGGGAACTGTAGGGTCAAAAATAATCAAAGACTTTTACTTTCTTGTTCCAAACATATCTTGAGCAACAAAAGGGCCATTTTGGAATTCCTGAAGGCACAGAAGTTCTGATATCGATCAAGGCCTGTAGGCCAACATGTTTATACATCGGGGGTCTGCTAATTGTCACACCTTTTGCACAGTGGGTGAAGCTGTAGTCTGCTGATTGGTCAGTTTGAATGTCTCACATTTGGGTTTCAGTCACATGGTCAAGGAAGGGATAAAAGAAGACTGTAAATGTTGCTCGCGCTCTTTCTCTCTGCTGGTTTTTCTTTGCTGGAGCTCTCTTCTCAGGGCTCTGCCCTCTGCCGTCTCTCCCTCTTTTTCTCCCTCTCTACATCTTCCCCTCTCTCTTTCTCTCTCAGGTAATATTTTACATACATGTTAGGTACATTTAACTATATGTTTTACTACCCTTCATCTATTTTGTAACTGTAATATCCTTGATGCATCACAAATGTGGAGACATGAGATTTACTTAATCTTTATTAACAGGTGCAGAGCGGACTACGCATCACGACACCGTCACAGCAGATGAACTTCCAACCCCCCGGAACACACTCATCAAGAGAAAAGGTAACATAAGTAAACTCATGCCGCCCTCTACTGGACAACTTTGTTAAATGCATCCCATTTACTACATCCCGTTTCACCAGATAAAAATAGAAGATAATTTTTTTTATTAATCTTTGTTATATGTAACATATTTTACAACTATTGTGCATTTTACCCCATTTAACTATATATATCTATATATATATATAAGGGAACAACACAAAACCATAACATTTGTGCATTTTCAATATGAACTAGGGACTTCGGGTGGACTACCTCCGTCCCAGTGAGTTCCCGGACGCATTCTTGCCCTGTGGCAGGGGAACTCACTTCTAACTATTCATAGTCCTGTAAATAACTCGGAGTCTTCTTCTGTCTCGTCGACCCTCCTTAACTCTAAATGGCCTTTCACCACAGGAGATTCTGATCTTAACACCTCCTTGGTGATTTCCTCCTTCTGCTCCACATTAGTTGTCTTTGGGCAGTGTACCCCCCGCAGTTGATGTTAATCTCCTCCTCCTCTTTCAAAGATGTTTCCTCCAACTCCCAAAAGTGTTTCCTCTGCAGGCACAGCATACCGGCTCCTCACTTGATCTATGTGCCGGCGTACTACCTGGCCATTTCCAAGTGCAACAGTACAAGACACCGGTCCCGTCTGTTTCTGAACTGTCCCGGGAATCCAAATGGGCCCTGAACCAAAGTTCTTAGTGTACACTTGGTCACCTTCAGTCACATGTCTCTTTTTAGCATGTCGATCATGGTAAAATTTTTGCTTCATCTGTTTTTCCTGTAATTGACTTTTAAAATCTGGGTGGATGAGATCCAAGGTAGACCTTAGTTTTCTTCAACACCAACAGTTCTGCAGGGAGATTTCCCAGTAGTCGACTGTGGTGTGATCCTGTAACTGAACAGTGCTCTAGCCAGCTTTGTCTCAATGGAATCTCCTGTGCTCTTCTTCATTAGACTTTTGAACGTTTGCACCGCCCGTTCAGCCAGTCCATTAGAAGCTGCATGATACGGTGCTGTGGTGATGTGTTTGATGCCATTTCGGATCATGAACTCCTGGAACTCTGCACTTGTGTGAAACAACTGCCATTACCCGACACCACCATTTCAGGTATCCCATGTTGGCTACAACTTTGTCTCAGGCATTGAATGGTTACTGTAGAGGTAGACTTATTTAACGGGGACACGTCTAGCCATTTAAGAGTAGGCATCCACTATGATCAGAAACATTCTCCCTAACCATGGACCAGCATAATCAATGTGGATTCTTCTCCATGGCAGATTCGGCACCTCCCATGGATGTAAAGGTGCACAGGGTGGAGAATTTCTATTCTCTTGGCATGTGGCACAAGTTTTTACCATGCCTTCTATTTCTGCATCCATCTGTGGCCACCACATGTAACTTCGTGCCAAACCTTTCATTCGGGTTATTCCAGGGTGATTGATGTGTAATTGTTTCAATAGAGCAGCACGGCCCGGCGGGGGAATCACCACTCGCGCTCCCCACAGAACACAGCCTCCCTGTACACTGAGTTCCTCTCGTTTCTTAGTATATGCTCCAAAAACGGACTCATCCAGTCTCTTTGGCCATCCTTTGAGCACAAACTCTCGCACTCGAGCTAAAACTGCATCTTTGTCTGTCCATTTCCTCACTTGTTCCGCTTTGACAAGGGGCACATCATTTTCTTCAAGTAGGAGCACTCTTTCTTCCTCCGCTGGAGTCTCTACTCCTGTCTCTGTTAAAGGCAGTCTGCTAAGTCCATCAGCATTTTGATGTTCCTTGCCAGCTTTGGATCCACCCAATGTCAAAGCCCATCTCTGTATACGGGGCGATGCCATTTGTGGCACTTCTCTCAGTTCATTAAATAATGAAATCAACGGTTTGTGATCCGTTACAATGGTGAACTGCCTCCCATACAAGTATGTGTGGAATTTCTTCACACCAAAAATGACAGCTAGACCTTCCTTCTCTAATTGAGAATAATTCTTCTCAGCTGCATTTAGTGTTCGTGACACAAACCCGATCGGCCGCTCTGTGCCGTCCTCCATCCTGTGCGACAACACGGCTCCAACCCCGTATGGGGAAGCATCACAAGCCAGAATGAGCGGTTTCTGTATGTCATCATGCACTAGTATAGCTGATGACTGCAGAAGATCTTTTGACTTCTCAAAGGCTTCTTTTTGTTCGGAGCCCCATGTCCATTTGGACTCCTTCCTCAACAGTGCATGTAATGGTGCTAACAAGGTGGATAGACTAGGCAGGAACTTATGATAATAGTTCAACAAGCCTAAATATGCCTTCAATTCACTCACAGACTGCGGTGTGGGGGCTTCCTGGATCGCTGTGACTTTTTCTGTGACTGGTTGCACCCCTTCTGCGCTGATTTTGTGGCCTAGAAATACCACCTCCTCTCCAAGGAACTCACACTTGCTGCGTTTCAACCTCAGCCCACTTCTTTTTACTCTAGACAATACCTCGTCCAGGTTTCTTAGATGTTCTTCATCACTAGTCCCTGTGACTAAAATGTCATCCAAATAAACCGTGATGTGTGGCATGTTTTGCAAGATTCCTTCCATAGTGCGTTGGAAGATGGCTGGGCTTGACGCTACTCCAAATGGTAGCCTACAATAAGTGTACAGTCCTTTGTGCGTATTGATAGTGACAAATTTCTTTGCACTTGGGTCAAGCATGATCTGCTGATACGCATGACTCATGTCCAGCTTTGAGAATTTCTGCCTGCCCTCCAGCTAACTGTGCAAACAAATCATCCACTTTAGGAATAGGATATTGTTCCACACTGGATGCTCTGTTGACGGTGAGTTTATAATCCCCACAAATTCGAATGGAGCCATCTGGCTTCCTCACAGGTACAATGGGTGCTGCCATTCTGAAAACTGTACTGGTTCTATAATTTTCTCTTCCACCAGTCTTTGAAGCTCTGCCTCCACCAGGGGTTTTACTGCAAAAGGTAAACGACGAGGCTTATAGAATCGTGGCTGGGCTTCAGGGTTAACATGAATGTTCGCTGTGGTGCCCTTAAGCTGTCCCAGCTCTTCTTTGAACACTTCAGTGTGCCTGTCTAACACATCTGACAATTTTACAGCTGGAGTCATTGTTACTTTATTTACCAGCTGTGGCAGCAGCCCTAAGTCACTTAG
Source organism: Cyprinus carpio (assembly GCF_018340385.1). Taxonomy (NCBI): domain Eukaryota; kingdom Metazoa; phylum Chordata; class Actinopteri; order Cypriniformes; family Cyprinidae; genus Cyprinus; species Cyprinus carpio. The sequence continues at coordinate 35,496,374 of NC_056601.1, read as the reverse complement.
CCAGCCACGGCCCAACAAATTTGGCCCTGCCCCTTCTACTACGACCATCGCCAGTTTTTTTTCTACTTCCTGGTATGTCACTCTTCCTGTTACCTGGCCCAGCACCCCCCATCTTCTCACCTGTATATGTCTTCAAGTTCATATTGCATGATCTTCACTCAAGCATGTCTGTTCTTTTCCAAAGCTTGGAGTATTGTTCCTTGCTGATGATTGTGACACCACATCCTGTGTCAACTTCAAACTCCACTTCCATGCCATTCACCTTTAACTTTTGTGTGATAGGAGCCACCTTAGGTAGGTTTTGTGATACACTGTAAATTGTATTGATGTCACTTGCATCCTCCACATCACTCACTTCCTCCTCTTTGACTAAATGTGACCTCCTATCTTTCTCTTTTTCCTTTCTCTCCACTCTATGTCCTTTGAACGGTGCTTTCTGTGAACTAGCCCCAGCTCGCTTCGACCTTCATGCTCGTTTTTATGTGTCCACGCTTCCCACATTTATGACAGAGTTAATTCACAAACCTGCATTCCTCGGGCGCATGATTCCCTTTACATCTGTAACACACAAAATCTTTTTTTGGGCCTTTCTTGTCCGGCGAATACACTCTATGCACCGACGTTTGTCCTTTTAGCATCCTCGTTGCTTGCGCTGTCTCTTCTGATAACATCCCTTGTAAATCTTTTACATTTTTGTTTGCCGACTCCATTGCCTGACAGATACTCAGTGCTTTCTCAAAGTTTAAGTCCACTTCCGACAATAGCCGTCTCTGCATCCTGTCATCATTGACTCCACACACAAGTCTGTCACGTAACATTTGCGAAAGCGTGGCCCCATACTCACAATGTGTTGCCAATTTTTTCAGTTCAGCCACATAGTCAGCAACAGTCTCTCCATTCTTTCGTGTGCGTGAATTAAACTTAAATCTTTGCACGATTTCACTCGGCTTTGGATTGTAATGGGCTTTGAGCACGTTTATCAACTCCCCATATGTTTTCTCTCCAGGAGTCATGGGACACAGCAAACTTCTCAACAAACTGTAAGTGGCTGCACCTACCCCACTTAATAGCACTGCTTTCTTTTTTGTCAGCGTCGGTAATCTCGTTTGCTTGAAAGAAAAACTCCAGCATCTCACTGTATTCCTCCCACAATTGTGTCTCACCGTCAAAAGGGCTCACCGTTCCGACCAGCGCTGCCATCGTTTTTATCCACAGTCTGCTCTTCTCCGCACGTGGACTGTACTCCGTGTACAATTCTCAACCTGGTTCCTTAGTGCCTTTTTATCCTCGTCGCCAATTATGTAATATCCTTGATGCATCACAAATGTGGAGACATGAGATTTACTTAATCTTTATTAACAGGTGCAGAGGCGGACTACGCATCACGACACCGTCACAGCAGATGAACTTCCAACCCCCCGGAACACACTCATCAAGAGAAAAGGTAACATAAGTAAACCCATGCCGCCCTCTACTGGACAACTTTGTTAAATGCATCCCATTTACTACAGTAACCAATTCAAGTGTAACCATAACAAAATATTGTTATTAAACCATTTCAATTATTAATTATGTGCTAACTAATCTTGATTCAATATTAACTTTGAAGTGCTACCTATTGCAATACAATATAGTCACTTAATAGCAACGCTCTACCCACATATTTAGCTATTGTAACTGCGCTTATTTCCGTCGTTGGTATAAGTGGCAGTGGGTGGTAACAGACTAGAAATGTACAGTTTTATACCATTGTGCTGATAACGTTTCTTTAGTCCTTCGGCAATCCTACAGCCTGAACCACTGTAGGAAACCACCCTTACACTAATATCGTTATCTTTATAGTTATCTTTACACAGAGAAGGTGGATCACGTCAGGATTACACTTTAAAATCACTTTCAGTTTCAGCTGCCATTTATGGTGGCTTAGATTCCATCAGTAACACACTCGTTTTCAATTGTTGTTTGCTGTGTAACATTGGAGACAGCTTGTCCAAAAAGGCTTCAGAGTAATCTATTACTGTTTGGCTTTCTCTAATATAATAAGCAGCTGTATGTGAGACGAGAGCTAAAAAAACCCCAGAAACCCCAGAAATTCCCTCATCATAAGCAACAAAGTGCAGATGTACGTAAGCTGTAAGTTAGAGATTAATTTATCATACCGTGTATGGACAGCTTCATTGATTATAAGAGGAGTTATGAGTGCTTAAACACTAGCTAGACTGAATGCTCATTTAGTGTGGTCTTTCACTGGATGATTCCGTATAATAAAATTAATTTAGAATGCTCCAAAAATTCAAGAGATGGAGTCAAAAGAGGACACAACTAGAAATCAGTGGTTAAGTTGTATTTACAACACTGTTCCAGAACAGTTTAACCCAAATATACAGATGTTTGCAGCGCATTTTACGGAGGACTGTTTCTTGATCCTGGGAAGGCTGTGCACAGTCTGGCACTTCTGACTCACAGTCTGTAAGTACATTTGCATATTTAAAGGATTTGCCACTGATGATTCAAACGTGAGTTTTGAGCAGTAGTGTAGTGCTTGCTATTTGTCCTTTCTCAGATCACAAATGCAGACATGGTTTTATGTTTACGCAGCGCAATACGCTAAGCAACGCAATGCAACGCGTAAAAAGACAGTATAACTCATTATAATCAATAATTATGGGCCCACTGGATGCCACAAATGCTTTGTTTATAATGGGTTTTATTGGTTTTGTCTTGTCGAACCGGGACACAAGGCATCACAGTATGTTAAGGGGCGTAACATTTCTGTCACACGCTTGAGGTATTTGGCCAATCACAATGCACTGGATAGCTGGCCAATCAGAGCACACCTCGATGAGCTTCGTAAAAATCGACGCATTTCTGGAGCAACAATAATGTACATTATGTGGAAAATAATGTGTTTTTGAACCTTAAACCGCATAAACACATTGCATTACACCAAATACACAAAATAATGTTCTTTTTAGCAACGTCATTTGACCCCTTTAAATCATTACAAAATAATAATAATGGTGAATTGTTTCATGTATTGTGTGATCTTTTTTTAGTAGTAAGACAGGCTTTTACAAAGTCAACACGCAAAATCAATCTTCTACTCCATCAGAAATAACAGAGTCACAGACAAACGAAAGGGCATTGAGTGATGCAGGTGATGCAATCCAGAGGTCAGTTTGACCCTGAAGAACACTA
>NC_056601.1:35490184-35492942 GCF_018340385.1 Cyprinus carpio | reverse complement strand
TTACATTTGAATGTATATTAAAATAGAAAAACATTATTTTACATCATAATAATATTTCACAATGTTTTCCTGTAATGTTTTTTGATCAAATAAATGCAGCTTAAAAGAGCAGAAGAAACTCCTGTAAAAAACATTAAAAATCTTTTTGTATTGTTTTGTTGTTGTCCACTCTATCAATTGCCACTAATTCGAAAGTGAAAGTAAAATGCACACAGGCATTTACAAGCGAAGAAAAGGGATGGAAAGAGGGAAAACGCTAACGAATGACCCCCCAGTGATACCAGTGTTGTCACACGTCGATTAATCGATGGTAAAATTTCCTCACCGTCACAACCCTAGTTCACACAGCGGCTAATTCAGAGTCACTCCTCTTCTGAACTGAATCCGGTGTCACACAGAGTCTACCACTGGATGTGTTCATTAAATCTGCTCACCTCTGCTTCCTGCTGTTCGATCTGTTCCCAGCCGGACTCGGACAGGAGATCGGTTTTCCCGCAGCGCTGCAAACAGCCAGACTCCATGTTATTCTCCCCGTCCGGCAGAGACGTCTGAGGCACAGGAACAGGAAGTGTGAGATTCACCGCTGACAAAGATAACGCTCCGTTTACACCACAAACACTACAACATTAACTGAACTAAAATAATCTCTATAATAATAATTATAATAACTAGAATGCTAACTATATCTAAAACACATCTTTAATAATAACGGTAACTACACAACAATAAACTAAAATACAAATGATAACAAATATAAATAAAATTTACTTAAAAGTTAATAAAAAGATAACTAAATATAAAGTGTTTTTATAGAGTTATATTTGATATTAATTTTAACTGTAACAACATCTGTAACGATAACTACAAGGATAAATAAATAAATCTAACAATATTTGTAACTATACAATAACTATAAATATAACTGTAACAGTATCTGTAACAATAACTATATATAACGGGACTGCAAAGATAACTATAACGATAAATATAATATCTGTAACAATAACTATAGCAATAACTGTTAAGATATCTATAGCAGTAACTGTAACGATAACTGTAATAATAACTACAATACACATAAGAATAACAATATCTGTAATGATAACTATAGAGCTAACTATAACTATAATGGCATCTATACTGATAACTATAATAATTACTATAACTATAACTACAAAAATAACTATAATAACAATAATATCTGTAATAACTACAGCAATAACTGTAATAACTTTAAAGACAACAATAGCAGTGACTGTAAAGATAACTGTAACAATTTCTATAATGATAATTATAGAGTTAACTATAACTATAATAGCTACAACCAGAATCTATCCCCGGATAGCTATAGCAATAGCAAGCATCTGTTACTGATAACTATAGAGCTAGCTATAGCTATAAAAAATAACTTCACAACAGAATCTAAGCGGATAACTATAGCAATAGCAACATCTGCGTGGCTATAGGGGCTAACTATAGCTATAATACTTCCACAGCAGAATCTAGCACATGCTATAACTTAGCTAACTTAGCATCTGTAGCGATAACTATAGGGCTAACTATAGCTATAATGCTACAGCAGAATCTAAACTGGGATAGCTATAGCAATAACAGCATCTGTAGCGATGCTATAGAGCTAACTATAACTTTATAATAGCTACAGCAAGTCATACATATGTAGCTACTTAATGTAGCATCTGTACTTGATAGCTATAAGGAGTAACTATAGCTATAATAGCTACAACGGAATCTGTCACGGACAGCTATAACAATAGCAATATCATATGCTGATAACTATAGAGCTAGCTATAACTATAATATACTTTACAGCAAGAATCTATGGGATAGCTATACTTAATAATAACAACATCTGTAGCGATAATATGGGCTAACTATAGCTATAATAACTACAATGAGAGATCTATGCGGATAGCTATAGCAATGTAGCATCTGTAGCGATGGCTATAGAGGCTAGCTATTTTTCTCATGCTTCTGAAAAGCAGAATCTATCACGGGATGCTATAGCAATAACAGCATGCTGTAGCGATAGCTATAGAGGCTAGCTATAGCTATAATGCTACAGCAGAATATATCACGGATAGCAATAGCAACAAGCATCTTATGCTTGATAACTATAGAGCTGAACTATAATATAAGCCAACTACAGCAAGGATCTATCACGAATAGCTATAGCAATAACAATATCTGTAGCGATAGCTATAGGGAGAAGCTAACTATAACTTCTATAATAGCTACAACCAGGAATCTATAGAGATAGCCTTAACAATAGCAATATCTGCTGCTTGATAACTATAGAGCTAACTATAGCTATAATACTTCTATGGAATCTATCACGGATAACTATAGCAATAACAATATCTGTACTTGATAACTATAAGTAGCTAACTATAACTATAATACTTCTAGCAGAATCCTATACGAATAGCTATAACAGTATAGCAATATCATAGCGATAGCTATAGGGCTAACTATAATATAATAGCTTCTGGCAGAATCTATCACGGATAGCTATAGCAATAGCAATGTCTATATGATGGCTATAGAGCTAGCTATTGCTATAAATATACAGCAGATCTATACGAGATGGCTTCATGGTAGTAACAATATCATATGATAACTAATAGAACTAACTATAGCGCTATAATGGTACAACGGAATCTCTCCCCGGATAACAATAACAGTATCTGTAGCGATGCTATAGGAGGCTAACTGCTTTATAATGAATTTACAGCAAATA
>NC_056601.1:35487773-35487905 GCF_018340385.1 Cyprinus carpio | reverse complement strand
AAAGAGCTAACTATAATAACTACAACAAAATCTATACGAATAACTATAACAATAACAATATCTGTAACAATAACTATAGAGCTAACTATAACTATAATAACTACAACAGAATCTATACGAATAACTATAACA
>NC_056601.1:35405565-35487730 GCF_018340385.1 Cyprinus carpio | reverse complement strand
ATTCAATAGAGCTAACTATAAATATAATAACTACAACAGAATCTATCTGACGGATAACTATAACAATAACAATATCATAGCGATAACTATAAGCGCTATAGCTATAAATAACTACAACAGAATCTATCACGGTTGGCTATAGCAATAACAACATCTGTACTTGATAACTATAAGCGGTAACTATAACTATAATAACTACAACAGAATCTATAAGGATGTATAAGTAACGCATCTGTGATAACTATAATTTAACTATAACTATAATAACTACAACAGAATCTATCACGGATAACTATAACAATAGCAATATCTGTAGCGATAACTGTAGAGTAACTATAACTATAATAACTACAGCAGAATCTATCACGGATAGCTATAGCAATAACAATATCTGTAGCGATAGCTATAGCGTAGCTATAACTATAATAACGCAGCAGAATCTATCACGGATAACTATAAGCAATAACAATATGTAGCGATAACTATTAGAGCTAACTATATAACTATAATAACTACAGCAGAATCTATGGGATAACTATAGCAATAGCAATATCTATAGCGATAACAACTATAAGGAGCTAACTATGACTATAATAACTACAAGCAGAATCTATACAGATAACTATGACAATAACAATATCTGTAGCGATAACTATGCAGAGCTAACTATAGCTATAATAGTACAGCAAGAATCTATCACGGTTAACAATAACAATATCTGTAGCGATAACTATAGAGCTAGCATAACTATAATAATTACAACAGAATCTATCACGGATAACAATAACAATATCTGTAGCGATAACTATAAGCGCTAACTATTACTATAATAATACAACGGAATCTATACGGATAACTATGACAATACTTGATATCTGTAGCGATAACTTCAATAGAGCTAAACTATAAATAATAACTACAACAGAATCTATACGGAATAACATAACAATAACAATATCTGTAACGATTAATATAGCGCTAAACATTACTATAAGAACTACAACAGAAATCTATACGGATAACCTATGACCATAACAATATCTGTACCGATAACTATAGAGATAACTCTATATAATAACTACAACAGAACTATACGGATAACTATAAACAATAACAATATCTGTAACGATTAACTATAGAGCTAAAACTATAACTATAAGCGATCTATAACAAACGAATCTCTACCAAAAACTAAATAATAACTATGACATAACTACACAGATTTTCTATAACTATAAACTATAATCTCGTATAATGATTAACTGTCTTAAAACTATGGACCTAACTATTACAAAACAATAGCTAGATAAGTGGTGGATGGATGATAACATTTTGTTTATTCTGCAGTTTTGCCGCTTTTAAAAGCTGTGAATTGCGCTGAGAAGAGTTTATTTTTTTCGGTTCATTAGTCTGGGAAAAAACAATGCATTAGCTCATCTTTACAATATGTGGACCCTAGGACAATAACAGACCTTAATTAAATAAAACATAATTATTTTCAAGCAGTAAATTCCAACTCGGTTGCAATCACGCAGATTTACGAAAAGCGTAACGTGTGTTTGTTCCTCACCAGCTTCCTGTTGACATGCACGACCGGCTCCAGCCCCCTCCAGAGCTCCTGCACGTTCTTCGCGTCTACACATGCTAGCTGATTTGCCCCGCCTCCTTCTGCCGCAGACGCACCTGTACACGCATCGCTGTTGCTAGACTCCAGCATCCTTATTCCAGGTGCACTACCGCCGAATAAATGCCACGAAACCAACCAGCGGGTGCTGGGGGGCGACGGTTAGGAGAAGCGTCATCCAGCTTGGCAGGGACAATACTTGCGAGCCGCGATCCCGATCGGAAGACGGAAAAAGAGGGGGGGGAGATGGAAAAGCTGCTGGGTACAGGGTGGGCAGACTACATTACAGAGTAGTGTGGTTGGGACTGGAAGAAACTTTCCATGGTACGGAATGGCTGCTACATTCTAGAGGCATATCATGGGTTTTAATAGCCCTAACCGAATTATCTAGAAGCAGTCAGTCTGTGTGTTAATTCAATGTTGTCGTTAAGTTTGCAAAGGAGGCTGGGATACGGTGGTGGTCGTTTTTCTTCAAGATCCTCAAGGCAACTCAAGTGTTTTGGCAGTTATGTTCCTCATAAGAGACGATTCCTCTGGGGTATTCCTTCTGATGTTTTTCAGAAGATCCAGATCATGTTGCTCTTCCTGTGAGGTGTTTTGCATTTGGCTTTGTCAGTCACCGAGAAGCTCCCCGCCCCATTTTTCTGGCTGATCTGTGTTTTAATTACATCAGACAAGGTTGGCGTTTAGGGCCTCGTTTGATGTATGCGTGGGGTTTCCGTCGGCTTCTTTCCTCACGGCTGATCCTCTAATGTGAGCCTGCGCCTCATGCCACTCGTTCAGCGTTTGGCGGTCGCTGCTGCGGAAGGTTGGGCGTCTTGGTCAAAACCAAAATCCTCACAGGGACGTGGGCAGGTCTCGAGTAATGAGCGTCGTCTTTGGTAAACTGGAAAAAACCATTGACCAAAAAAAAAAAAAAAAATACTGTAAATCAAACAATTCATAATCAGAGAATATGATCGTGTTTCAATGCACTAGAATGTTCCAATATCTAATTAAAATGTGCGCTCATTTTTAGCATAAATATTGTGGGTAACATTTTACGTACGCATTTTATGTTAGCATTTCTGTAAGCTATTATTATATATCTTATTATAGTTAACTACAAACTAAAACATTTAAACACCGGTTGTTACTTGAAACATTAACCTAAACTATAACCATAAAATGAATAAATTCAAATATATAAAAAGCTTTTTTTTTTATTTCAGGTTTTGCCTGAAAAAAAAAAAAAAAAAATTTTTTTTTTTTGAAAAAATAAAAAAAAATTTTTTTTTTTTTTTAATTATATGCTTGTATTTTTGTTAAACTTTTAATTTATTTTAAGTTCAAAAAAAAATGATATAATTAGTCAGTTTAAACTGAAAATGGTGACAATATACAACTGACAAATAATTTTAAATATCAACGGGGAGGAAAGGAGGAATAATTGGGCGTTGGTTTCTTTTTCCCCCTTTTTTTTTTTTTTTTTTTTTTTTCGGGTTTGTTGTGTGTTTTTTTTGTTTTTTTTTTGTTTTTTTTTTTTTTTTTTTTTTTTTTCTTTTTTTATTTTGTTGGTTGGCGTTATTTTTCCACGGAGGCATGCATGAACCCTGACAAAAAATATAAAACTTTAAAAAGGGTTTAGCTAAAAACCAAAAAGACAAACAAATAATAAACCCTAAACATCAGGGTTGTTTGTTGTTTTTTTTGGTAGCTAAAAAACTAAAACATAAAAAAAATTAACATGAACATACAAAATAAAACCCGAAAATAAATCATAACAAAACTGGTAAGTACAGAACAAAACATATACCCCTGTCAATTGAAACTGAATGGCAAAATTATATAACATATAACTGCAACAATCAAAAAAATCACAGTAGTGAAAAGACTGTCATGCAATGAAATTATACGAACTAACTACTATTAAATGAAACAAACAAAAACAAATCGGCTGTCAATGATTAAAATGTGTAATCTTATCGCGGCTGTGATGGATCCTATCTGGTGCCGCTGCATTAATCCACATCAATTTGCGCTCAGAGTCAGCGCGTTACTCCATGTGAGAGAGTACAAGGAGCCAGATTTAACAACATTACAAAAACAAGAGCAGCTGTAAAGAGAAAATATTTTGATTCAATAATGCCATCACAATGACCCCCGCCCAATGAGTATTGAGATGTTTTTTAAAAAAGGACGAGTAGCCGCACTATGGTGGACACACTAAACTGCATTACATGCTAAATTGTGGGTGGAGATGAAGTTCTTTTGAATAATGCACTCATACTATTATGCATCATGTGATGACCACAATACCCCGATGGCAGTGGTGAAAAATGCGTCAGTGACGCAAACTGTGTTTGGAAAAGGAAAACGCAGCTATCACTACTACATCCCATTGCGTCACGTCTCGGTTACCATGGCTCACAGGTGTCGGTCCTCGGCGCGAGGCTGAGGGGTTCGGAGTAGTTTTGTGGACTATCGCTTTTTTTTTTTTCTTTTACTTTTTTTTTGGACACATGATCGTCGCAGAATTAGGGGCGTGGCAGGGGGGCGGAGTTAGGGACAGGTAGATTGGCCACTCCACCAGCATTCAGATTCCTACACGTGACACACCGTGTGGCAAAAAACCTGACGAAGACGGATGAGATTCAAAACCTGGTTGAGCTGCTAGGAGCCAGACACCACAGCATATAAAGTGGTCTTTTTGAATCCTCTAGGTAGGTACAACAATAGCCATTCAAAAGTTTGAGGTTCAACAATATGTTTTCATGTTTTGAAAGACAGTCTCAAACCAAGGCAGCATTTATACGATCACATAATACAATAAAAAAATTCGGAAATATTATTATTGATTATAAAACAGCTGTTTTCTGGGTGTGAATCTCTGTTAAAACTGTAATGTATTTCTGTGACTGTGCAGCATGTATTTTCAGCATCATTTACTCCAGTCCTTCAGTGTCACATGATCTTCCAGAAATCATTCTAATATGATGAAATGTGCTTGCTCAAGAAACAGATATTATTATCATGCTTGAAATGCCGGCTGTGCTTTTGGTGTGATTTTACTAGACATTGAATGAGACCATGTTATCAGTTTTTATAATTTTTTGAATCAGTTTTTATTTTTATATAATGTTTAATTTACATTTAATATAATTTCCATTTAATGTAGTTAAACCGCTTTTAGTAATGTTTTGCTGCATGCTTTAGTAATCGTTTTATAATTTTTAGTGTGTTTACACACCTACACACACACCACCACATATATATATATATATACCTATATTATATATATCAGTGTGTGTGTGTCTTATGAAGTTTATTAATTTGTTATTTAAATTAGTTATTTTTAGACACACCAAGTTTATAATTAAAATAAGGGAAATGTTGTGGCAAAACTAAGCTGAACATGACATGTTTTTTTTTTTTTTTTTTTTTTTTTTTTTTTTTTTTGATAAATTAATTGTTTATTTAAGTTATTAATAAAAAAACAAATTTTTTTTTTTTTTTTCAAGTTTTAGATAACCATAATAACCCTGTTTTGAATTAGTTTTTCTGTTTTTTTGTATTGTATTTTAATTTTTTTTTTTTTTTTTTGTAAGGAAAAGTGGTTAATAGTGTTTGTACGGTGTTGTTTGGTGTTTTTGCCTATTTAAGTGGTTTTCTATGTATTTTTTAATTGTTATTCAGTTTGTGTTATTAGGTCTCATACAATTTATTTACTTTTGTACTTTCAATTTAAGCTACACAAAAAAAAATTTCTAAGATCTATCATCTTTGCAACTAGCAGATACAAATAAGTTTGAAGACTAAGGTTTTTATATTACTTTTATAAAGGTCCGATAACATCATCCTTCATAAGACAAGAAACATTCTGTGAAAAACGTAACCTTTATATCTTTAATATGGACTCTGAGCGAGGGGGGTTATGTCAAAGGATTGAAAATCATAGCTTGAAATTAATGACCGAAATCAAACCTTGATGCTTGATATTTCATAATTAGATTTGAGACTTATTTATCCTGGAGTTCACCGAGAGAGGGTCACATGTATTTATTGCTAAAGAGAGCAGCAAAAGCAGCCGACCTGATTTCAGAGGTTATGGTACGTCTCGGAGCGCGGCCGAGTTCAGGATGTTGTGGAAGGAAGTGTTGGCGGGCCGCTAGCAGAGACCCAAAACGGAAGCAGCCAGTCTTCTCTCCTGAACGCGGCGCTCTCGCGCTCCTTCACGCTGTTACACAGGAACGTCCCAAACAGCCCGAGTACGTGTGCTGCACTAACTTCACCTGCAGCCACAAACACAGAGGGACTTTCAGACTATTTCAGTGTCAAAATCTGGCATCAAATGGTGATTTTTATCACAGCCACCGTCTATACGTTACATTTTCATTCAATACATAAACTTGCATGGACGTTAGAGAACAAACAGAATTTATATCATCTATTAAAGAGTCATCTTATTTGCAAAAAAAAAGTCTTGTTGCACAGCCAAAATATCTAAATATTAATTTTAAATGAAGGATTTTTTTAAAAAAGTTGTTTTATTGTGTTTTGTCTTAAAAAAAAACATGTTAAAAATAAGTGAGTTTTTGCTGACTGAAACAAGCAAAAATAATTAAGTCAAGTTTTCTGTTTGTGAAATTAACATTATTTTGCTTACCCCATTGGCAGATTATTTTGGTTGTTGTATAAACAAAAACTCACTTAATTTTTAATTTTTTTTTTTTTTTTTTGATTTTAGCTAAAAACAAAGACAATAATTTTATACTTGTAATTTTGTTTTATATTTTTGCCCTATTTACATGTTTTTTTATATATTTATTTATTCGGTTTTTTTTAATGTCTATGACAATTATATTTTTATCAGGCAAAAACTCCATTGTTTTTTTTTTAAAACAAGGAAAATAATTTGTACTTCCTTCTTGATTTAAGAGTTTTTAGATACATTATGGCTGAAAACAAGCAAAACAAAAAACTAAGAAAAAGCACTTTTTTGCAAATGTACATGCAACTAAACCTGTTTTTTTTGAGCATTGATTATTAAAGTGTCCATTTTTATGGATTAAGAAAGGTTCATATTTTGATGTTTGGGAGTCCCCAACAACAGGTTGGACATGCATGCATTTCATTGTCTCGCATGCATTTATTTTACCCTTATTCGCTCAACGATTCATTTTTCCAAAACCCTCCTTTTGTCTGGTTATTGCTCTATTCTTTATCATAACTCCAAGTAATAATAACTTCAAACATTCACTATTCATTACACACTGCATGAAAAGTAACTTTCAAAAATCCATAATAGGGGCACTTTAAATAAAAGTGATTGATTAATAAATTGTGTTATCAAGCCATTAAAATTACATGATGTGCTGATTAATTCATCTAATTAAATCAGGAACATCAATCGAGCTTAAATTACACCCCCAAAAGATTATTTAAACGTCTATTGTGTTTAATACGAGCAAAACACTGAATGGACACATAACGAAAAGTGGCTTAGAAAGAAATAGATCAGATTCAACATTGCATAAATAATCATAATAAATAGGTATTAATGCGTTTATTAAAAAAATGAAATGTATCATGGAAAAAATGAAAACTGAAAATATGGACTGAAAATCGCTAGAGTAGGTGGCGGTGGCTAAATCACTAAATCAGATGTTTGTACAAACAGCAGAGATTCATTCAGAAAACGAATAAGCAAACAGGTCTTAGAACGAGTCAATGAATCACTGAATCATTCAAAAAAGTGATTCATTCAGGTGGTGTTGATCAGAGATGCACAGCTAGTCCTACTATTTTTTGTTTGTGAAAACTGAGCAAAACGGACAATATTGTAATATTGTGTCTAAAATTGGACACAATATTAAACTTCTATTAAATCAATATCAACATGTGCAGTCATGCAGAGTATATTAGGGAAAAAACAGCACTCTTGCTAGTGTGATATTGCTAAACTATATGATCATTTTTTGCCTTATATTTTGAATTTTAGGCTCAAATAATTCCATTCCAGTAGACTCTATCACACAATCCAGTCGTCCTGCATCTCATGATCATCAGGACACTGCATCAGTGCGTTATATTCTACATAATAGATTGCAAACTAATTTGCACGCTTTATTGACAGCCCTATTATTAAATAAACTGTATCTCTGGTGTTTTAATAAAAAAAATTCATACTAGAAAAACGTGTTTCCAGATCAGCACTGGGCCGGCCTGATAATGAATCTGAGCGAGCAACTGGAGTACCAGAAAAGGCCTCGTTGAAACTGGAAGGAGCAGGGGAACTGTCTCTGGAGCTGGTGAACACAGTGTCCAGCCAATGCCAGGAACACGGGACAGCTCGTTTTCAGATCCTCTGCGTTCTCGTGACCGCAGGGGCGTTCAGCAAACTTATGACCGTAATCCAGCCACTCCGTCTCCAACAGCACCTGAAACCCTGCCCCAGCCCGACCCAATACAACACAGTTCACTGACCATGATCTGACCTTGTTCGGTCAAATCTAAAAATAAGGGTTTAGAAGTCCAGTGCATTTAATTTAAACTTTAATAGCAAAAAGAGCTGTGTCAGTTTAGTTTCTTAAAGGCCTTAATTCAACCTGAAAATTAACTTTCTTATGCTGAACATAAAAAATATATTTTTGAAGCATTTTAGATACTGTGTGTCCCTGCAGCACAGAAGCAGTCATCAGTCTAAGCAGGTTATATTTGTAGCAATAGACAACAAAATCCATTGTATGGGTCACAATTTATACATTTCTCTTTATGACAAAATCATTAAGGATATTAAGATCATGTTCCATGAAGATATATTTGTAAATTTTCTACTGTAAATATATATCAAAAACTTAATTTTGATAGTAGTAATACTGCATTGCTAAGAACTTTCAGTTTTTGGAACAACTTTAAAAGATGATTTTCTCAATATTTACGATGTTTTTTGCACCCTCAGATTCCAGATTTTCAGATAGTTGTATCTCAGACAAATATTAAACCATACATCAATGGAAAGCTTATTTATTCAGATCTCAGATGATGTATATATCTCAATTCAACTGGTTTTGTGATCAAGGGTCACATTTGCAGGTAAATATTCCCTTTTTTATGATGTACCGTTATATTGGCGCATTAAAAAGTCAATGATTAAATGTGTTTTACTTTGTGCATTAAACATTTTCATTTTCATTTACTAGGCTACAATTGTTCACCCTATGAAGCCATTTCAGAAAAAAAAATACATTTACATTCATGCAATTGGCAGATGATTTTATGCAAAGCGACTTGCATTGCATTCAATTTATATATTGTTTTCAGTTCATGCATGAATCGGTGTTACAAAAGGAATCTTTCTTAGCTATATTACACAGTCCAACTTGGTGCAGTCTCTGTAATGATTAGGTGTTATATATTTATTATTTCTTAGATATAGTGCTTGTTAAGTGTGTCTTTGTGCGCTGGAGGTGTTGAATGTTTAATGTGTCCATAAATTTGCAGTAGGGTTTGTTGGAATGTTAAATGAATTTTGAAGTCAGGTTATGCTAGGATTTTGCATTGTAGTTTTTTATTGCTTGTTATTTTTTTAATGTAAGATGCCTGTGTGGTGCATGACGTGTGCTGTGAGCTTTGTGTGTGTGTGTGTGTGTGTGTGAGAGAGAGATGGGTGGTACCTGTATGGTGGTTTAGGAGGCAGTTTGGACAGAGCTGGTGTATGAGGCGTGCGGTTATATGAGTCGTGCGGGTTGCATCAGTAGGGGCCATTGGGCTCAGGATAGGGCTGCGTTCACCGATAGAGGGGGTTCATTAAGAGGAGGGGAGAGTTGATGAGGAGATTTAGTGCCCTCCAGCGCCGACAGCCAGCTGCGAGAGGATGCACAATCACACCAGCTATCAGCCCATGTTACTGTTTCAAAGCACTGCTGATATCAAATATGTCATTAGGGAATGAGTCGCTTTTTCGCTTAGTAATTAAAAACCTAGCGTACGCCTCCACTAACTTAGAGCTTAAAGCAATATTTAAGAGCACAACTCCTAGAAACGGGATTTTAAAAAATTGAGATGTATGCATCATCTGAAAGCTAAATAAATAATCTCTCCATTGATGTATGGTTTGTTGGGAGGACAATATTTGTCTGAGATACAACTATTTGAAAAATCTGGAATCTGATGGGAGCAAAAAAATCTAAATATTGAGAAAATCATCTTTAAAGTTGTTCAAATGAAGTTCTTAGCCAATGCATATTACTAATCATAATAATGAAGTTTTGATATATTTACAGTAGGAAAAATTTACAAAATATGTTCATGGAACATCGATCTTTACTAATATCCTAATGATTTTTGGCATTAAAGAAAAAGTGCCCTGTAATTTTGACCCATACAATGATCATCCTAGTTTTGCGTCTATTAGCTGAGCGAATATACGATCACAGAACTGTGACATTAACTTCGGTTTATTATCCTATGACTTGCACGTATGAACTGAATTTCATATTTGAGTAATTCTACCAAAGCGAAACTCCACTAGCCTGCGTCTTGACGTGACGTTTACTGCAATGTGACTGCAAGAGCATATGCAATTTTGTAGCTGGGGTGCAGATCATGCGCACACATTGTAGCCAGAATACAAAAAAAGACAACGAAAATAATAATTCAAATACTATACTAATGTCTCGCAATCTAAGCTATAAACCAGTAGTTTAATAAACATTTAAGACATTAGATATATTCATTAAAGATTATTATATCAGTTTGTATAGGATATACAGTTAATATAAATGCAAAAATTCTTCTATATTCGTAATATAAATATTAACAAACATTTTTCATGATCTAATTAATATATTAAAAACACTAAATGGTATTATGAATCATAACAAATATATAAGTAAATGCCCTGAACAATTTTTAAGCTGTATTATTTTATATAATAAAAGAATCCAAAAATTATATAATTGTAATATTTTATATAATTTAGTATTACAACACACACACACACACACCTTGAATGTATTTATACGTTTATAAAGTTACATTAAAGTAACATTTAGTCATTTCGCAGATGCTTTGATCTAAAGTGGCTTACAAATGAGTTCGATGTAAACATATATTTATTTATATAACAGTATTGCTTAGTATTATATCAAGTTTAATAACTACATAAATTATATAAATTGAAATATAAATGGTGTGTGTGGTGTATATACACACACACACACACACACATATATAGTTTAGCTGTCAATGATTAATCGCATCCAAAACAAGTTTTTATTACATAATCGCCTTCAGCAGCAGAGACAGATGCTGCAGCCATTTAGTGCCCTCCAGCGCCGACAGCCAGCTGAGAGATGCACAATCACACCAGCTATCAGCCCATGTTACTGTTTCAAAGCACTGCTGATATCAAATATTTCACTAGGGAATGCTGCTTTTCGCTTAGTAATTAAAAACCTAGCGTACGCCTCCACTAACTTAGAGCTTAAAGCTAAGATTTAGATTTTTGATAGGATTTATAATATTTAAGAGGATTTTTAAATTATAGCTTAGTAATTAAAAACCTAGCGTACGCCTCCACTAACTTCATTGATGTATGGTGTTGTGTAGGGAGTCCAATATTCGTTCTGAGATACAACTATTTGAAAAATCTGGAATCTGAGGGAGCAAAAAATCTAAAATATTGAGAAAATCATCTTTAAAGTTGTTCAAATGAAGTTCTTAGCAATGCATATTACTAATCAAAAATTAAGTTTTGATATATTTACAGTAGGAAATTTACTAAATATCTTCATGGAACATGATCTTAACTTTTATATCCTAATGATTTTTGGCATAAAAGAAAAATCTATAATTTTGACCATACAATGTATATTTTTGGCTATTGCTACAAATATAGCGACTTTATTAACTTCATTTATTATTTATTAACTGAAAAAGTAATGCGACCGTAACCTTTACTAATGTGACTGAAAATTATTTTTGTGTGTGTATATGCACACACTCCCAGAATACAAAAAAACAAACAAAATAATAATTAATAATATACTAATGTCTGAATCTAAGCTATAAAACAGTAGTTTAATAACATAAGACATTAGTATATTTATTAAGATTATTATATTCAGTTGTATAGATATACAGTTATATAAATGCAAAAATTCTCTATATTCTAATACTAAATATTAACAACATTTTTAATGATATAATATAATATATTATTAACAATAATATGTTATTATGAATAATAACAAATATATAAGTAAATGCCTGACAATTTTAAGCTGTATTATTTTATATAATAATAATATATTATTAAATATATTATTTTATTATTTTTAATAACAAATATATAAGTAAAAAAACACACACACCTTGAATTGTATTATACAGTTTTATATTTACATTAAAGTAACATTTAGTCATTTAGCAGATGCTTTTATCTAAAGTGACTTACAAATGAGTACTATGTAACATATATTTTATTTATATAACAGTATTGCTTAGTATTATATCAAGTTTAATAACTACATAAATTATATAAATTGAAATATAAATTGTGTGTGTGGTGTGTGTATACACACACACACACACACATATATATTATTGCTGTCAAACGATTAATCGCATCCAAAACAAGTTTTTATTTACATAATATATGTGTGTACTGTCTATATTTATTATCTACATATAAACACACACATACAGTATATATTTTGAAAATATTTACATGTATTTACTTATAATTTATATTATATATAAAAATATTTAACATATATAAATGTAACGTATTCTTCTGAAATATATATATGCATGTGTTTGTATTTATATATACATAATAAATATACACAGTGCACACACATATACACAACTTTTATTTCAGATGAGATTTATCACAATTAATCGTTTGACAGCACTAATATATATATATAAATATATATTTATAAATTGTATTTACACTTCACAATATCAGACACTAATTAGTTATCAGCCACAGCATAACAATATTTATTGGTTTATTGATTTACAAGAATTTCAAAATCCGTGCGTCACTAAATAAAAGCAAGACTGTCCCTGTCTGTGTAACTAAACCTGCGCTCAGTACAGAACTCTGCTGGTTTCCAGGTGGACTCACTTGACCGGATCCGGCACTTGAGCGCAGAGCGTCCGCAGACTCTGGAAGCTCTTCCGGATGGAGTGGATGTTGGCCATTCCCATGAACATCACCTCACAGTTGGGGTAATACTCTAGACGGAGTAGCACAGAGAGCGTTTGAGAGAGGAATCATGGATCATTTATCATGAAAACATGCTCTGCAGCATTACCTGGACACTCACAGCCGCCTCCTTTCGCCCGATTGGCTACTGCAGCTGCGTATGAGCGCGCATCCATTATCAACAGCTTCTGAGGGGGCGTGGCCTTTGGCTCCGCCTCTGCGCTCCCATTGGCCGTGTGCGGATCGGAGTCACTGAGCTCACCGGGGACTGTGTTTGTGATCGCAGCCCGATCCGTGACGCAGGCTTTAGCGATGGCTTGGACCAAATGCTCATCGTCAGCATTACGCCAACCCCACCAGCTGACCTCTGGCTGCCCGCATCGACCAATCACAGCGCCCGAACTCTGGTGTCTGGGTCAGAGGTTAAGGTAAAGAAAACATTGGACAGGCATTAAAAACATTTCAGGTTCAATACTAGTTAACAGCTTACTAGTCAAGTAAGTTCACAGTTAATACTAAATAAGTCTGTTTATAAGATTACTAGTTAACAGTTTATTTTTCCAACATTCTGTTTAATTTTTCTGGATTTAGTTTTAATGGTCAAATTAAAATTTATTAATAAAAAGTGTGTTAATTGGAGTTTTTTTTTTTGCGTTTAATTTGTTTTTTGTTATTGGTTGTGTGTTAATTGGAATTTTTTTTTTTAGTCATAGTAAAATCATTGTTACAGTGTTGCACAATGAAAATCTAAAAGTAGGGCCCTATGATTTTTGAGATCAAAATAATAACCAATAACCAAAATTACAATTTGCATTAAATTATAAATCCAAAGCAATTAAAAAAAGACCACACAGATTTTCTGAAAAATAAATAAATAAAAAATACAGAATAAATAAAGAAATTACTAAATTGTTAATTTTTTAGGAATTTAATTGATTAGACATGCTTTTTGATTCTTAGAATTCAATTAAACCATTAAAACAGAATTTGCTTTTTGATTCTTAGAGTTCAATTAATTAATTAAAAAATAATTCAGTCTCGAGATTAAAGTCATTATATTGCGAGATTAAACCATTAATTTCGAGAAAAAAAGTCAAAATACAATCTTGAGAATAAACTCATTAATATACGAGATTAAAGTCATTATATGCGAGATTAAACTCTTTAAATTTCGAGAAAAAAAGTCAAAATACAATCTTGAGAATAAAACTCATTAAATATCGAGAATTAAAGTCGTTTGTGTTTCGAGAAAAAAAGTCAAAGTGAAAGGTAGAGAATAACACATTCCATTCAATGTTCATCTTGCATAGCCTAAGAGACATGGCAGAGTTGGATCACTTAGTTCAAGCGTCTTTTTAGACTTTCTTTCAGTAACAAAGAAATACTATAACTTTAGCTAATTATGACACAAAATAATTAGCACACGACAATCTTGTTTAAGAGAATTTGCAAGCGGCTTAGGTCATTTTTCGAAGAAAAAATCAGTCCAATTTGCGCGACTGGTAGCCTACTCGCTTTTCGTTCAACAAAAGGAAATGACAACCAGGGGACACCATGCATCGCTGTGGCTTCACCCAAATGCAGTCTGCACTTGGACATGGCATGATTAATTAAATCCGTTAGGCATGCCATAGAATGGCGTTGTTAGTAACTTTTTATTCTCAAGATTGTATTTCGACTTTTTTTCTCGAAATTTAACGCTTTTTCTCGAAACACAACGTTTATTCCGATATGTACATGAGTTTACTCTCAAGATTGTATTTCGACTCTTTTTTCTCGAAATTTACGAGTTTTTTCTCGAACAAAACGACTTTAGTCTCGATATTTGATGAGTTTATTCTCAAGATTGTATTTTCGACTTTTTTCCGAAATTTAACGCAGAGTTTTTTTTTGAAAAACACAACGACTTTATTCTCGATATTTAAGAGTTTATTCTCAAGATTGTATTTCGACTTTTTTTTCTCGAAATTTAACGAGTTTTTTTTCTCGAAACACAACGAGTTTATTCTCTGATATTTAATGAGTTTATTCCTCATGGCGTGTAATGTAATGTTTTCTCGAAATAAAACGAGTTTTTTTCTCGAAACACAAACGACCCTTTTATTCGCGTGTATTGTATGAGTTTATTCTCAAGATTGTATTCGACTTTTTTTCTCGAAATTTAACGAGTTTTTTTCTCGAAACACAATGAGTTTATTCTCGATATTTTTAATGAGTTTATTCTCAAGTTATTGTATTTTCGACAGTTTTTTTTCTCGAAAATTTAACGAGGTTAATCTCGAAACACACAACGACTTTATTCTCGATATTTAATGAGTTTATTCTTAAGATTGTATTTCGACTTTTTTTCTTGAAATTTAATGAGTTTAATCTCGCAATATAATGACTTTAATCTCGAGATTTTTTTTTTATTATTGCTTGGCCCTAATCCTCTTCCGTAGAATTCAGAAAAATCAAAATAGAAAAAATAATTTGAGAAAAATAAAACAACTTCAAATAGTTAAAAAAATGGTCCTAAAAATGTGTTGTTGTTTTTTAATTGTTGTTAAACTGTAGAAGTTTCATGGTTTCAGTAAAATAGTTAATTCAATTAACATGCTTTTTTATTACTAAATTTAATTTAACCAATAAAACTGAATCCAGAAAAATTTAAATAAACTAAAAGAAAATAAATAAATAAAATGTAATTTTGGGAAAAAATAGAATGGATTATCAAAGGGCCCTAAAAATTTAATTTCCGTTAAACTATAAATAAATTGTTGTTATAGAAGTTTATGGTTTCAATTAATTAATTCAATTAACATGTTTTTTATGCTTTTAACCAACTAAACAGAATCCAGAAAAATTAAAAACTAAAACTAAAACTAAAACAGAATTTGGGAAAAAAATTAAATTGATATTACAGGGCCCCAAAAATTTATGTTTTGTTAAACTTTTATTACATTTTTGTTGAAATGTGTAAATTTGATTGAATTAATTTAAATTTGATTCAAATAAATGTAAATTTGATTAAATTAATAGTTTCAATTAACTAGTCATTTCAAAGAACGTGCTTTTTTATTTCTGAAAATTTTCAATTAACTAGTCATTTCAAAGAACGTGCTTTTTTATTTCTGAAAATTTAATTTTACCAATAAAACAGACGGATATTCAATTTGGTAAAATTTAAAAGGGCCATATAAAAAATACAAAAAAAAAAAAATGAATTTTTGATAAAAGTTAAAAAGCAGCAATGTGAAGCTCATAATTATTAAAGAACTTTAATTATTTTTTATGTGAGTTGTTTCTGCTATTTGAGATTGTTTTATGGGTAGTTATGCAATCCCTTTCATGACAAGAGTTGTTTTTTTTTTCTAAAGAAGCAACCAGATGCCACAAACATTGTGCTGAGGTTTCATGCAGAAGTTAACACTGTCAGTGGAGCTGGACCCAAACTGAGAAACACCTGTAAACGACCGCCGGGATCCTCTTCCATGATCTGAACCCCGCCACGCTCTCCAGCTCCTGGTCGGTGACCGCTGCAGGCACAATGATCTGCTCTGGGTAACTGGCACAAAGCCTGCGGGATGAGAAGCACATACACACACACACACACGGCTCGTGATGAAGCTGCTCTGGCTGCTGGTGTGAGGAGGTGTGTGTGTTTCTGCTGTGTCACCTGTAGTTGCTGTTGATGTTGGAGACTCTCCAGGCACTGTGTGTGTCGAAGCCCATCCTCTCCAGCTCTCGCTTGAACCTCCGCTGGTGTCCTCCTAACACACAGAGCCAAACACACACGCCACTCAGGCCTTAAAGTCACGTGAGTATTGACTTTGCACATACACCAGATTTTGTTTGTGTAGATTTTGCATCAAGCCAGACATCGGTCTGTCATTTCACGTTGCTTCATAAACGCCAGCATTGCAAAAGATTGTCCTGATAAACAGAATTACAGTGCATTCATCCTTATTTTCAATGCTCAACACTTACAGTCATTTAACTTTCTGCAGTTTTTTAATTAATGTAGTGCATTAAATCATGTCAAAACTGGCACCAGTGTTATTTTTATTTTCTATATATTAATATTATATACTATATATTACTAATTATAGTTTTTTTAATATTTTCAATATTTTTTAATATATATATATTCAGGTTTGAATTTAGATTTTAATTTAAAACATTCAACAAATGTTATTTTAGTATATCAATTTAAAAGAAATAAAAATGTGAAATGCTTCCTTTGCAACAAGCAGAAATAAAATAAATTTTAATAATAATATATAATAAATTATATTATTATATATTTATAATATTATTATACTTTTATAATATTTTAATATAATAAATGTTAAAACAATTTTTTTTTTAAATTTATAATGTGCTCTTGTCATTTTTATTAGTTTTATTATCGTCTTAAATATTACTATTTAAGTTTAATATATTTTTAACTTTCAGTTTTAGGTTTTATTTATTTATTTCCAGTTTAATTGCTTCAGCTTCAAATTATTTCAGTTGCCAAGACACCATTTTTTAATTTGCATTAGAAAATTCTAAAATGTATATTTTATTGTTGCATTATTTCAATTAATAAAAATGTTTTTAATAGTTTTAGTAAATGATGATAACCCTGCATAGCGTGACAAACTGCAATGAATTTACATTTATTTTGCAGCAGAGAGGACAATTTTAATGAATTTAAACAAAAAATAATTAGTTTTCACACTAAGCTACTTTATTTTTGTTTTTATTGTAGTTCTATGGTGCTTTCTGTCAGTTTTGGAGCTGAACAGCATTCATCCTCATTCACTTTCACTGCATGAGAAAGAGCAGCATGAACATCTTTTGTGTCATATAAAGGTTTGGAGTGACATGAGGGCGAGGACACATCGTTCAAAGAGAAGTAAACCAGTTCAAGAACCTGCAAAACACAAACGTCCAGTACCTGCACGGCAGATCCCATCATGCACCTCTCTGTCCTCGGTGGAGACGCTGGCGCTACACGAGAGGAAGCTGAAGGCGAAGAGCTCCTCCAGCCGCGCCGGCGGCCGAACCACTGCGCTGATCCTCCTCAGCCAATCCTGACACTGCTCCGCCGACAGGAAGTTACACCTGAACACAAACCCTGCAGCTCAACATCTACGTTCCTAATAGACCTGTTATTATGCTTCATCAAAGCACATTATACTTTCCACCATGGAATAAAGAAATAAAATGAGTAATTGTGACATCTTGTCTCACAATTCAGACATTCTTGCAGTTCTGCTACATGTGAAAAGTCCAAATTGTAATGTAAAATAACCTTTGTGGTGGAAACAATAAAAAAAAACTTAATTGCAAGATGTAGAAATAAGAGACAAAAATCAGAATTCTGGGAAAAAAAAGAAAAAAAAAAGATATAAACTTGCAGTTCTGAGAAGAAAAGTCAGATTTGTGAGAATTCCGTTTTTATTTTTTCCCCAATGGTGGAATCAAAAAAGCAGAATTGCGAGAACGTTATAGAGAAAGTATAAATGCAAAATTGTGTGTTATAAACTTATATAGTTTGACTTGTGAGATATACACTTGTAAATTCAAGAAAAAAAGTTGCAGATACCTTTTTTGTTTTTATATTTACAATTTTTGATTTTTTTTCTAAGAATTGCAGTGTTATAAACTTATATAGTTTGACTTGTGAGATATACACTTGTAAATTATTGTGAGAAGTTTGATTTTTTTGATAGTTGTAATGAAAGTTTTTTTTTTGTTATTTATATATATATATATATATTATTTTTTTTTTTTAATTCTGCCGGGAAAAAAAAAGATGAAAACTCAGAATTCTGAGAAAAAAAGTCAGACTTGCAAGTTCTCCGAATTGTGAAATAAAGTGTGAGATGAAAACTTGTATCGTGGAGAAAGCGGGCTTCTGTAGATTATTCCAAAGGAACAGAGTTTGTGATTTGATGATCGGTCTAATGCACAGTGCAGCAGTGAGGACTCTGTGTACACACACAGTAATCCAAAGGTGTTACACAGACGTACCTGATGTGCTTGATGTAGTTTACAGTTTTTGTGGGTGTGTTTCATATGTGTAAGCTCCACACTTTCAATCAGCTGCAGAGGAACCTGAAGATAACACACAAACAGCACAACTCACTCACTGCTATTACAGTTTGAATTAGATTTTATTTTAAGATTTTACGTTTTCATGTGTTTTTTGTCATTTGTATTATTTATAATTATGTAAAATTTTTTGTTGTTTTTTTTTTTTTTTATTACAGTTTTAGTTTTTTTTAAAATTAGATTTTTAATTTTTTATTCCAGTTTTATTTATCCAGAAAACAAAATATAAAAAAACAAAAGTTACGGAAAACATTGCTATTTTTAAATTTTTTTGAAAGAAGTCTCTTCTGCTCATCAAGCCTGCATTATTTGATCAAAAAGACAGAAAAAAACAGTAATATTGTGGAATATTATTACAACTTAAAATAATAGTTTTCTATTTGAATATACTTTAAAAAAAATAAATTTATTCCTGTGATGCAAAGTTGAATTTTCAGCATCATTACTGCCCAGCCTTCAGTGTCACATGTAACATCCAGTCTATCACATGATCATTTAGAAATCATTCTAATATTCTGATTTATTATGAAGTGTTGGAAACAGTTCTGCTGTCTAATATATTTGATGAATAAAAGGTTTAAAAAGAACTGCATTTATTCAAAATAAAAATGCCAAAACATTCTAATAATATACATTCTAATAATATATTTTCTTTACTATCACTTTTTTATGGAATTAACACATCCTTGCTGAATAAAGTATTGACTTGTCATTTAAAAAAAGAAAGAAAAAAAAAATTACTGACCCCAAATTACTGACCAGTAGTGTATAGGTGTTATTACAAAAATTTTTATATTGTTTTTTTACTTTTTATTCATCAAAGTATCCTAAAAAAGTATCACATGTTCTGAAAAAAATCCCTTAAGCTGTACACTATATATTATAATATAATATATAGACACGTATTTTATTTATAGATATATATACACACACACATATTTTATTTATTTTTTTTTATTTTTAAAAATATTTTATTTCTGTCAAGTATATATATACACACACACATATTTTATTTATTTTTTTTTATTTTTAAAAATATTTAGTTGTTTCAAATGTATCGATTTGAATTTGCTGACCTTCTTGGGGTCTAAAGTACCATTCGCTCATATTCAAACATCATGAATCAAATGAGTTTTTCAGTTTCTGTGCAAAAGGGCCTTCATTTGTGCTCCGCAGAAGAAAGCAAGCCTACATGAGGGTGAGTAAATAATGGCATAACTTTCATTTCCTGAGTAAATGTGCCTTAGTTTGTGCTTTGTAGATGATGGCAAGACTTCAAGTTGTTGAGTACGGTTGGTAGTCACTTTAATGCGGTTAGTAACAGATATGCCATTAACAGTGTTTAAGCTGCGACAGGATTATATTTTTGAAATTGTTTTCTATTGGTTGCGAAGTTAAAGAATTGTGTGAATTTTATGCGTTTAGTAGCGTATTTGTTAGTTGCTTTGTATTTGTGTAATTAAAACAGGTTATTTTTGGCGTGTTTTGTGTATTTTGTGTTAAGACTAGTAATTGTGGCTTTTTTTATTGGCTGTGATTTGTGATTGACAGTTATATCACGTGGACAGACCGATCTCATCTGGTGTTCTGGTTGAGATACCGTCCTTCTCGCGCCTCTCTGGAGTCTGAGATCTGGACACACACGCTCAGGTGTGGTTGTGTGTGAGAGGAACACTCACATTGATGACGTTCTCCTGCAGTTTGATGTGAAGGCGGTAGCTGGTTAAGGCAATGACGGACTCCTCTGCTCTCTCCACATGCTCCACACACTCGCCCTGCAGCAGCGGGAACGGGACCTGCGTCACACACACACACACACACACACACACACACACACACACACACACACTTACTATCACATCACTGCAGCAGCGGGATCTGTTTTAATGGTTCATCTATTACATATTAAGAATCAATACAACACTGATGGACTATTAATATTTCTTATATTTCATAAATTCTGTGTTTTTTGACAATTACCATACCGCTTATTCCTACAAATACTATATCTTTATATATGATATCTCAATTTCCTACTATCTTATCATAAAACTTTATACAACTACCATATATATCCTATATATCTATATATATTTATTTATTTATTAGTGTTGTCAAACGATTAATCGCATCCAAAATAAAAGTTTTGTTTACATAATATATATGTGTTTACTGTGTATATTTATTATGTATATATAAATACAAACACATGCATGTACATATTTAAGAAAAATATGTTATGTTTATATATTAACTATACTTATATATAATATAAAAATAATAATATAGATATATAAATGCAAACACATGTAAATATTTTCAAAATATATACTGTATGTGTGTGTATTTATATATACATAATACATATACACAGCACACATACATATATTGTGTAAACAAAAACTTTTATTTTGGAAGTGATTAATCATTTGACAGCAATTATATACAGTATATAAAATGATTGTTATGATACAATATTTATTAATTATTAATTTCCTGGAAAGTCTGTATTGTTTGTATGCATGTAAATATAAATTCTGTGCTATCTAATTTTTTCTGGCTTCTGCGTTTTATGATTTAATACAAGTTTATTATCAAAAATGGCGTTAATCAAATGATTGCATGAAACGAACAAAATTTACCTTTAACAGCCAGATTTATTAATCTTTAAAAAGTTATCAAAAATGAAATTTGAATGATTCACAACTTCACATTCATAATGTAAATTCCGTTTTTATGACTGGACTCATTTTCCACACGGCAGAAATCAAAGGACTCTGTATTACAAAAAAAAAACTACTTAAAAAGGGGCTTAATGAATGACAAAACCATACTGTGTCTCAGCAACACAACAACAGCAGTAGGACAGAAATATTATTATTATTATTATTATTCGTAAAGCGCTGTGATACCTGCTCGTCCTCCAAACGCTGCTGCCCCTCTTCAACCTTCAAAACACAAGCGTGGTGTTTAAGAAGAGCCATCAGCATTTACATTACATTTAGTCATTAAGCAGACGCTTTTCTCCAAAGTGACTTACAAATGAGGACAAGCTTCTAGAGGCAAACATTAATGTCTTGAATGCAGCAGTGACGTGAGAGCAGAATAAGTGCATGTAAAGCAGGGTTCGAGGTCTTACCATGACCCTTGAGAGGATCTCAGTCCCACCGACGGCAAACACACCGACCCACCTGAGAGACATCAGTACAATCACTCAGTTTAACACACTGCACCACGCTTCAGCCCATCCAGGATCTAGGGTTTATTTTAGATTAGAGGTTTATTCACGGTTTGGTTGATGCTATTAAAATCAGTCCTGAGATCTCCCTTTACTTCACAAACAGTGCCATAATCAATCACACATTTCATAATCAATGAGGCGTCCGGCTGTTGCTGAATCATGCCGATCGCTTCAAAGCAGATCGATACAGATGAGACTGAAGCTATTGATCGTTTGGGTTTACCTTATACAGATTCAACACTCCCCAAAAACAACAGAGGGCGAGGAGAAATTACATTTACAATTAAAGAAAAAACTAGTACCATTAAGATTATTTTATGAATCAAAATCACATGTACTGTGAATCTCATTACTGTAAAATACTGTAAAATATACACCAGGGTTATTAAAGTTAACAAAAACCGAAACTGAAACGTAAGCCATTAAAACATTTTCATTACTTGAAATAAATGTTAACTGAAAATCAATTTCAAACATTTTATTTCGGCCAGTTTCTCATTTTTATTTAGTTTATCTCGATGCACTAAAATAATAATAATAATTAAAATTATTTTTTTTTTTTTAAACTATATAGGAACATATACAGACAGCTCAATCCTGCAGAAAATGAAAAATAAATGCACAAAAAAAGTAATGTTACTGAATATAATTAAAATTTATAATAAATAAAATTATATATATAGATAAGTAGTAATATTATAGAAATATTTTTGATAGTATATAATAGTATCTGTGTTGTTGTAATATAAGAGTTATATAAAATTAAATAATTGTATACAATTCTGCTCTATTTAAATCAGCACAATGAAATGAACGGAAACAAATATAAGCATGATATATAAATATTTTAAAATTAAAATGGATCATTTTTTGCATTACAGTAATCAAAATGAGTTTTATATTACAGTAATGACAATTTAATGTATATACAGTAATGTCAATGAATCAAAAATGTTCCTGTAAGGGCATCATTTTTTTTTTTTATATATATTTATATATATTTTTTTTTTTTTTTTTGGTTTTATATGTGTGTTTCCTTGACATCATGAGATTACTATAAAAGCACCTGACAGACAGAGTTCATGAGATTTATGAATGATTTTACGGGCGTCATGTAAGGTCTCGTCGAACACAGAGATTAAATAACTGCAATATCTCTTATCTTATCTTCAGAAAAATAAAACCAGAATGTGGGACAGAATTTTCATCAATACAGCTCATGTGAAATAACACTGCATGAAAGCGTTAGTTTCCCATTCCACACTGCCTCAAAATCTGATCGTGTGTCTCATCAGTATCATCACAAGACACAGGGTTCATTTTAACTTCACTGTGTTGATGCATCAGGATCCTAAAGCATGCAGAAACCAATCTCCGTCTGTAACACGCATGCACTAACATGCACACATTCCACACACCGCATTTCTGACCCATGATGTTATAGAGAAGATCTACAGACCTGATTCTGGATCTGGATCGGTCTGTCTGTGTGTCGAGAAGATGCTCGAAGAAAGAAAGAGAGTCTGCAAGAGAGCACGGGTTAAAAAGGACTGAGTTAAACATTAAAAACCAAATTAAACATGCAACATAATCAGATCATGTGACAATGTAACACACTTCTGTTTCATTTATCAATGCATGCCATCTAAAAAAAAAAAACGGAAGCAGAATATAGTAACAAAAGTTTCACAACAACATCCATTGTTATTATTAACAATGAAATAAATATAAAATATTAAAGATGCATAACTTAAAAAATAAGTATAATAGATTATTAACAGTTTCTGCAGGTTTTATGAAGGTGAATTTAAGATAAAGAAAACTTATTGAATGGAATGCAATACATCAATATGGTCTGAAAATACCATTTTTACTGTACCTTCACACTGAAAAAGTGCTGATCGTCAGTATTTCTAATGTCTAAAGATTTTTAAATCAAGATACATTTACCCGAATGGGAATATGAAGTGATATGAAATGTATTGTTTATTATTGTTTGTTAGGAATGGTTGATTGTTTTTTGTTTTTTAAAAGAGAAAATGTGTGTTATAGGGCTGGTAGAAAAAAAAGGAAAAACATGTTTTCATTCTCCATTTGCAGACATCTGTTTTGGTTCTAAGCATAAACCTTGTTTAGTTTTATTTAATTTATCGTAAACAAGACTTTTAATGTTCATTTTGCATTTCAAGTAAATTAAGTATATTTGTTTATTGATTTTTGGTTTAATGTTGTTTAGATATTTGTAATGGTGATGAGGAAGATATTTTCCTTTTTTCGCAGTGGATGCAACATTTAATGCTATAACTATGATTTTAAGGTGACCTTTCTAAAGCCTTAATTTGTGGACGGGTGAATTAAGGTGTATTGGGGAATTTTATAATGTGCGTCGGAGCTACAGGAGCGAAGAAGACGGCCAAACCTGATCAGAATTCACAGTCAACCAATAATAAACAGCAGGGTGGATTAAAAATAAAACAGGTTTTGAAGGGCAGGTCAAACCTGAGTAGTGTTATGGTTAAAACACACACACACACACACATAAAGAGCTTTGTGGCTATTCAAGTCGATGGGAATGTAAAGTAATCAAAGAACATGCAAAGAAAGGTCATGCAAACAAAAGGCCTTGTTATGCCGTTCCTGACAAGCTAATATTAACTGACTTTCAGCAAAACACATATAATGACAGATACGTTATCACGGCTTTCAACAGCTCAGTCCTGCAGGAGCAAATTAACTCAGAGTGCTTTACTATTGCAAGAGTGTCTAATCTCACAATAATCACTTTTCAGAGGTAGCTCAGATAAAAACAGCTCATGCATTTATTTATTTTCTGTGTTGTCAGTGGTGTAAGTGTTAAGAATCGTGCTGAAACACATCTGTTGTGCATTAAAACCTAGTGAGATGACTACCTAGACAGCAGTTTTGTGCATGTAGTGCACTGTCAGTCTACTCTACAGTGCTGATGGTGCCTAGAAAGGGAGCAAACCGAGTGTGCTGTCTAAAGAGAGCACTGGCCTGCACTGACAGCTCGAGCTCCTGCAGGCACGAACATCCGTGCATTGATTAAACCGCTTTTATTAGGTGTTAAACGCGAATGTCTGTCATTGGAGCTCGATGTTGTGTTGTTTTTGTTTGTTGTTGTTGTGGAGGGCGGCACCCGTGGCACCGAAACGCGTTAATAAACCGCTGCACGCGCCGCACACTCACCTGCTCAACGCGGTCGCCGCAGAAGATGCGCCCCTGTTGCGGTAAAACCGGAGTAAAGTCAGAAAAGAGACGGTACACGGAATGTAAACATTGAGAGTAATCCGCTCTACACCGCCATGACGCTCCCCTCTCAGCTGTGCTGCTGCGGTCATGTGACGCCGCGACGTCATGACGCAAGCACGAGCGAGCGCGTCACGTGACAAATGTTTTGTTTTTGCGTTGACTTTTATCTTATCGTTATTGCCACTCTTTTTTGTTTGTTGTTTATTTGCAACTCTTCCCAAGCTGTTATATGTTGTGTTTGTGTGTGTGTTGATAACTGTATGTAGAATTTATCTATTGTTGGTAATATTTTATGTATTTTGTAATCCTTTTTGCAGTTATTGGTTGAGCATTAATAAAAATGATAGAAACAAATCTAAATTTAAAATAATTAATAAATAATTCACTTTAGAATTTTTTTTTTTACAGTGGTAAAGCTATAATAAAATAAATATAAATGGTAGGCTATAATAATTGTGCTGATTTGCATTTACTTTTTGTTTTTGTTTTTTTGTTTTGTAAGTTAATTTGATCTTGAGTTAAATCACTGAATAATTTTATTATTCTTTTAATGAAATGGCATTGTTCATTATTTAAAACATTTATATTTACTAATTTAAAAGCCTTTTTTCAGTAACATAATTGAAACAAAAATACAAATGAAAGCAAAAATAAGATTCAGACTTCAGCTTAAGTCACCAAAAAGCGACTTTATTAGCAAACTTTCATATCTTTGTTTACCATTTAGTCTCCTAACCAAACTGAATTTAAATAAATGTACATAAGTTGTTATCAGACAAATATACAACCAAGAATTTTTCTTCAGTCATACTAAAAAAAAAATATATATATATATATATATAGTCCAATCTGGCCAATCAGATTATTATTATTAAATTCAATTATGAAATAAATCATGATAAAAAAAAAAGACTTGAGAAAGACTGAGTTATGTAATGGTCACGTTTAGAGCTCAAGCAGGGAGAAGATCTCATGTTGTTCCTGAGATTGTTCTGTATTGTTGGTCAGATAAAGTCCTTGCTGACCTCACAGCTCAGAAAGATCTTCATCTTCCTCTCTCTTCACGCTCCAGACGACAGAGATGTGATTGTGCTCATCTCTCTGCAGATCTGCGTCCTCCTCCATCTCTCCGTCACTGGGCTCCTGTTTGATTCGGACTAAACCGGCTGAAACCGGACTGGAACCGGCTGGATTCTGAAATGTTCTGGTTTGTACTGGTTCTGAAAAACCATCTCGTCTAATTCTAGACCTGTTAACAGAGAGAAAGCCAAGGTTTGTGAATTATATTAATTCTATAACTCTATAAAAAGAGTTTAAAGGGCACCTATGATGATGAAAATGCAGTTTTTTTTTTTAATATATGAAAACTTATCTACATCCTGATTTTATTTTGACTCACTGTGCATCCACATTTAAATGATTTAATTATTGGCTCTTCTTCAACTCACAAACCCCATTTGGGAGCCTCTGATCTGGACTGAAGTGTTTATTCTGAAAGCTCAGGCTGTCACTAACCTGTAGTTGTAGAACCAGTTGCTAACAGTGCTCGTGTGCAGGCCAAGCTGCGCTGCGAGTCTCTCGATGGTGTGTGGAGACGGATACGGCTCCGTCTGATACACCGCTATCAGTGCTTCTCTCTCCTGAGCGCTGAGGACGACACGCGGCCTCTTCATCACCTCACACCGTCCCCAGCGATCACAAAACCCCTGTCCTCCCGCATCCAACCACCTCTGAGAATCACAGTCTGATCTGATCAGAGCACGCTTGAGACGAGCTGCGAAAGAACGTTTAACACTAATGAGGAACAGTTCATCCGAAAGAGAAAATGAGCTCAGGTCATCCGAGATGTAGAGGAGTTTTTTTCTTCATCAGGTTTGGAGAAATGTAGCTGACCAATGGATGCTCTGCAATGGATGTGAATGGGTGCCGTCAGAATGAGAGTCCAAAACAGCTGATAAAAACATCACAATAATCCACAAGTAATCCACAGCACTCCAGTCCATCAGTTAACATCTGGAGAAAAAACAAATCCATCATCAAGAGGTTTTTAACTCAAATACAAGTCCATAATCCATAACACTTCCTCCAGAATGAGTGTTATTATGGATTATGGACTCAAAACATCTTAATGCTGGATTTGTCTCATCTTTTGTCTTCTCCAGATGTTCACTGATGGACTGGAGTGCTGTGGATTGCTTGTGGATTATTGTGATTTTTTTATCAGCTGTTTGGACTCTCATTCTGATGCGCACCCATTCACATCCATTGCTGAGACACTGATGCAGTGCTACATTTCTACAAACCTGATGAAGAAACACTCCTGGTGGACTGAGGACGAGTAAATCAAACACACACTGACCTCTGTGGTCGCTCTTCTTCAAAGCATTGAGCTTCTGGATGTTTTGGGGGTCTTGGAGCCACAGATGCATCCGAATGAAGTTCTCCTTTCCCTTCAGACTGAGTTTAGTCCAGGGTTTGGGGTGCGACAGCAGTTCAGACACAGAGCTTTGTGTTAAACCCAGAACCTCTTCACCAAACACTCGCTGACCTGCCAGAACTACAACAATCAGGAACAGCACTACTACACAGAAATAAGTTCAGATTATACCTTAGATGTAAATGTACAACTTTTGGTACATTTCATGCCCCATTGATGATAATAAACAATAATCTTAAAAATATAATATTATAAATATAAAAACATCTTGATGTAAAAAATTGGGTTCAGACATAGTTTTTCAAGTTCATCAGTCACCAAACGAGATTTTATTAGCAAACGAATCATTCTTTACCAATTGGTCTCTAAACCAAAATGAATATCTGTAAAATCACATAAGTAGTTATCAAAACCAACAATTTACTTTCTTTAAAATTAAATTATCTTTTTTTAAACATTAAATTACAACAAAAAATATGAATGAAAAAAATAATAAATTACTGAAACTATTAATCGAATGTAAATGTACAATTCTTGGTACGTTCCATGGCCATTTATGATAATTATATAATTGACTGTTTTCTTTAGATCATATCCATGAATGAAAGCATTTAAAATATTTTAAATTAGCCTTTATTAAAAATACATGAATGAAAGCATTTAAAATATTTTAAATTAGCCTTTATTAAAAATAAATAAATAAATAAAAGCAAATAACAAAATTACAATACCTAAAATTAAATTTCATTTTTTATTTGCTGCCAGAAAAATAAATTTAGATTTTAAAAATATATTTATTTATTTTTTTTTAGCTGCCAATTAAAATTTATTTAATATTTAGTATTCAGTTTTAAAATATTTTTATTTATTTTTTTATTTGTTAGAAATTTTTTATTTTTTTTTTAGTTTAATTTAAATTTTTAAAATTAAAATAATATGAAATAAATAAAATTAATTTTTAAAAATTAATAAATTTTTTTTTTTGTTTAATTCTTTTTGTTTATGTATTATTTTTGTTTTTTTTTTTTTTTTTTTTTATTTTTTGTTTATATAATTATATTATGAAACCTGAAACTGAATTTTAATTGAAAAAAAAAAATCAGTTAGATTTAAAAAGTTTTAGTTAATGGTAACAATAAATGCTTGTGGTCTGTAGATGTTGCTCATGTTCCTCCTTGACGTGCCTCTGTGGGATTTTTCTCCTGTTTTCTGCTCCAGCAGGTGAAAATGATGCATTAGATCAGTTATGACTCGAGGAATCACTGATGCCTCCTTCATTCTCCTCTATGAGTTGAGTATTATTTATTAAATGCAGTGAACACAAACCTATGTTGTTGACGGTGAGAGTTTCTTTGACTCTCTGCGTGATGCTGAAGGTGTCCAGATGCAGAGACTGAAGCTCACAGCTGCTGCTGCTGATGGGACAGGAGCGAGGTCTCTGACACGTCTCCATCTTTAACCCCTGCGCTCTCTGATCCGCATCCGCTGGAAGCGTCTGGAACGAGCGGCTCACGGAGGACGGAGAAACTGAGGACTCAGCATCTTCATTTATTTCACATTTGACCTTCTGGATGATGCTTTGGACAAAATCAGCCAGGGACTGAACGCTGGGCTCCAGTGTCCCATAATCCTCCTCTTCCTGCTGGACTGGTGCGTCGTTCATCACAGGCGTCTGCGTCTGGTGTTTGGCCTGCTGCAGGATGTTCCTGATGATGTCGTGTGATGCGTCTCCACCGCGCTGACATCTGCTGCCTTCATCATCATCATCATCATTTGTGATGAGTCTCTGAAGCGCTGACATCTGCTGCCTTCTTAGTTGTTATTATGATTTTAGTTAGCATCGCAAATTTTGAATTCACTGAATTTGCTCAATATATTTTTATTTATATAATTTATATTTTTATTGTTTTTACATGCTGTAGCTTATTATTTATTTTTATTTGTTTAGTTTGAGTAATTGTATTATTTCAACTCATAATTCATACTAACTTCAACTCATTTTAGTTACCAACATTACTAATCAACTAACTAAAACTAAATTAACTAAAAAAAAAAAAAAAAAACATAATATATATATATATAATATAGATATATATAATATATATATATATAATATAATATTATGTGTATATATGTATTATGTCCCCTGTGTGATGTATGTATGTATGTATATATATATATTATATATATATATATAGTAATATATAAATATATTTATACGAAAAATTATTTAAGTTTTAGTCTAACCATGATTAGAATGATTAGGTTTAACTTGATTGGGTTTGTTTTTAAATAATTGAATTGATTTAAATTTGCAATTATAATTAAATGTGATTAGAATTTTTTGGTACTTAATTTAAACTGTTTAAGTTGTGAAAATGCTGCAACTGGCTGAAACAAAATATTTCATTTTATTTTCAGCTGATGTTTATTTATTTTTTTTGAATAGTTCTTCTGAATTTTTTTATTTCCATTAAGTGACTTCTACCTAAACCTATTTATTTAAAAAAATGATTTTTTAATAATAATAATTAATTCATTAATTCAAATAAATAAATGTTAACTAAAAAAAAAAAAAAATCTAAACAATATCATATAGTTTATTAATTGTCATTTTTATTTCAGTTTTAGTTATTTAGTATGTTATAATAATAATATAATTATTTTCTACATTAAATTAATTTTTATTGCCATGTTAGTTTAAGTAATAATTTTAGTACTCCAAATGAAACTTATTTATTGCAGTTTTAGTTAACAAGGAAACATTTTTGATTAGGGTTATTTTAGCTATTAAAAAAATCTTACTTGAAATAAATGTTAAATAAAATAAAAATCAAACTTATTTTATTACAGATAGTTGCCAAGGCAACGTTTCTCATTATCATTTAGTTTAATTCAATGCACTAAAACAACTGAAACTAAACCTCATATATTGATGAACCTCACTTAATCAGTTTTGAATTCTCTAAATTTGCTCAAATTAGGCACAAATGTTGATTTACATTAGAGGTCTTTAGAAATCACACAAATCAAAATGGAACTTACAATATTACATCATGCAAAAGCATATTTAAAAAAATAAAAACAATTGAGTTTATTTTATTTTTTTTTCAAAATGTTGATGTTATAAATATTTAAATTATTAATGTTGATTATTATATCTGTGTTAAAAGTGAGATCTGAGATATAAGGCTGCACTGACTCTCCAGACGGCTCTGATCCAGAATGTTCTTGATCACATCATCATCAGAGCTCCTGTCTGGAGGACCAACCCACGGGACGAAGACACCTTCAGAAACACAGAAACCAGATCCAGACAAGCTATAGTTACTGTCAAACAAAACAAACTCCACTAGCTGACAAGACTGACAATGACAATTTGGTTTAACTTGAAGTAAAATAAAATTAGAGAAGAATGAAAGTGACAATTTTGTTTAACTTGAAGTAATTTAAAAAAAAAAAAAAAAAAAAGTAAATTAAAAGCAACAAAATTAGTAAAACTTTAAAATGAATGCATCCATCCATCAATTTATCCATGCATTCATCCATCCATCCATGCATTCATCCATGCATCTATATTTTTATATATTTTTATCCGTCCATCCATCCATCTATCCATTCATCCATCCATCCATTCATCCATCCATTCATTCACCCATCCGTGCATCCACGCATTCCATGCATCCATCCGTTCATCCATCCATGCATCAATTTATCCATGAATCCATCCATTCAATCATCCATCCATCCATGCATTCACCCATCCATTCATTCATCCATTCATGCATGCTCTCACCTCTCAGTCTCTCCTGTATGTCGCTGAGTTTTCGGATGCTGTGTTCGTCAGACAGAAAGTGCTTCATTCTCAGGAAGGGTTCTCTTCCTCTGCTGGTCAGTTTGCTCCAGGGCTTGGGTCGGGCCAGTATGTCGCTGACGGTTCCCTGAGAGAGACCGAGCACATAGTGACCGAACACCCGCTGGCCGATGTTCAGCCGCTGAAGAGCCTCTTTGACCTGCTGAGCTAATCGAGTCGTGTCAAACTCCTGCTCATCATCACCAGAGCCTGTCTCCTCTTTAATGAAGCTCTGGATGCTCAGAGATGATGAAGATGATGCTGGTGACCCAGAGATGAAAGAGGAAGATTCATTCAGGGCTTCTTCTTTCCCAGCAGAGTGATGAAACATTTCTTTTTGGATCACAGGATCTGTCAATGAGCAAAGGCACAGAATATAACACATACTTTACAGTTTTATAAAGCAAAATAAGTTTTTTTTTTATTTTATTAAAAAAAAAATTTAGCATCTCTTTCTATGTGAATTAGACTGTAGTATAGATTTATTTATTTTTTTTTAGGCCAGAATAGACTGTATGTTCAGTTTAAAAGTCGCATCCACAAACTCGGGTTTGTGAGTTGCTGAAAAAAAAAAAAAAAAATGTAAATAAGTAAATAATGAAATATTTTATTTGAAGTAAATTTAAATGTGTACAAATAAGTTTTTACTAAATATAATGCAAAATAAAATACTAAAAAAAATTCTTATATGTATTATTTGAACATTTACAATTGGACTAACTAATTTAAAAATAAAAAGTACTAAAAATAAAACTGTTTTATTTTAATTTTAAATAAAAATAATGTTTAAGAATTTTAAAATTAATAATGTTTTATTTATTTTTTATAATAAATTTTTGAATTATTTTATTTGAAATAAATTAATATTTGAAAATATTAAATATTTTATTCTTGAAATAAAATTTTATTAGAATTACATTATATTCGAGAATTTTAACTTAAATTTTTGAAAAATAAAGAAAAAATAAATTTTTCAAATGTCAAATTCGAACACTTACTAATAAAAGTGGAAATATATATATATATATATTTATTAACCCGCATGTCATGTGACCATTAACAGACACAGAACCGTGAACATGTGAATGTGTTATTAAATTATTGATATATTAACTTCAAATCTCAGGGAGACTTAAAAAAAAAATAAAAAATTGTGAAGTGGTGAAACCCTCACCGTTAACAACAGAGACGCTCCTGACATCTGACGGAGGACAAAACCCCTGAGAGAGAATAAAACAAGTTTAGATAACTAAGGTGAGTTTAAGACAATCATTCTTCACCAGTAGGTGGCGCTGCCAGCAAACTCCCCTGAACATAGTATAGAAGCAAAAAAGTGAAAAGTGTGTTGCTCTTACTGAAACTTCATCTGTGGTTTGCACCAGCACTCGAAGAGTCCTGAAAGTCAAGATAAAGAGACGTTCTGATCATTTTTAATACCATATTCTTGCAGATTATTGCAGGAGAGAATATATTTGTGTACTCCTCTACCTGAGCTCGGTCTTGATCTTCTCGTAGTCCTGCTGGGACTGTAGCTTGGCCTGAAGTCTCTAAAGAACAGACGGGACGTTAGTGTGAGTAAACAAGCAACTGTTCCTTTAATAACCTATCCTCATATTGAAATGTTTCTACCTCTATGTGCTGTGATTTATTGGCCAGTTGCTGTTGCAGCAGAGCGACGTGATTGGCTGTTCGCTCCTGGACTTCCTGCAGCAGACGCTGGAGTCGTCGCACTTCCTGTTCCAGACGCTGAATGTGATGATCTTTCATCGTAACCATCGTCTCCAAATCAGCAGAGCTACAAATCAGCGAGATCAGACGAGCTTCATTACCATCTTCAGTTAAATCAAAGAACTAAAACCCTTTAAAATCTCAAGACAAACTTTTTTTTATAATTTGGTAGGTTCAGATGAGCTTTTTTATATTTTTCTTTTGTATAGTTTTTTTTATTTTTAGATGTTTATTCAGTGTCTACATTTTGTAATTTTTTACATTTATATTTATTTGTAGTGTCTACATTTTGTAATTTTTTACATTTATATTTAGATTTATTACATTTATGTTAGTATGTATGTATTGATATTGTTATATATTACGTGTCCTCGTATGTATATAGTAGCATATTTTAAGTATATTTACATATATATTAAAAATTTATATTAAATGTAATTTAGTACAGTTTACTTTATATTAATATATTTACATTTTATTTACATTTATATTTAGTAGTATTATATTTAATATTAACTGTATTTAGTACATATGTTTAGTAATATTTAGTTTATATTAGCATATATTTTATAATGAATTATATTAAATTATATTTAGTAAAATTTAGGCCAGTACATGTATATTTATATTTTTTTATGTAGTGTATTGAGGAATCATATTTAATTTTTTTTTTTTTTTTTTTTTTTTTTAGTATTTTTTTTTTTACATTTATATTTATTATTATATGTTTTTATTTTTATTTTTTGTTTATTTACTTATATTTTTATTTTTAGTTTATTTGTAAATATATTTCATTTACGTTTTATATTTAGTATATTTACATATATATTTATTTACTTATAGCTACAGTATATATTTAATTTACATTTAGTACATTTATATTGAGTAATATATTTACATTTAAATTTACTTGCACTTCTACTTAGTATGTTTACATTAATTTCTTGGCATTATATTTGGTAGATTTACATTTAAAATGATTTGTGTTTATACTTATTGTGTGCTCACATTTATATTTAGTAATATACTATTGTTGAAAATATTTCTTTATTTTTTAAAATACGTAAATATGCCTCAGGTTGGACGATTACCAAAGTCTTTATGAGAGTTACGAAAGTCTTACGTTGGTGACGCTGCAGTAAACACACAGAGATCCTGTAAAGATGAAGACAGCAGATAGAAAGTTTAACTAAGAAACAAAACTAATAAACATTCACTAAAACCCACAAAACAAGCAAACAAACCTCACACAGCTTCAGTATGGAAATATGACACATTACTGTAATTCAGACTGTTACTGGGAAACAGAAGTTACAATATTTTGAATTGTCTCTTTTCCACATGTTTATGTCTGTGATTTCAGTCAAATATTCATCATGCTTATGAAAAAAAAAGATGCAAACAAGAAGAAAACAAAAATCAATGTAGGTCAGTGCAATCAGATTCTGAATGCATTGATTTAACCCTTGACTCACGTTGAAATATTGTACAAATTAAATTATAAACAAAACAATGAATAAATATTTTACACTTGGATAATCACAGATTAATGACACAAAATGACAATGTAAATGCTTAAATGACTAGAACAAAGGATTTAATTTATCCATAAATATTTTATCACTTAAAGTGAGGTCTAAAAGTCATTTTTAGCATTATGAGAAATTGATATAATAAGAAATGTGCACAATTTCAATGTGACTAAGTAAATGAGTGTCAGTGATCATGTGACTCTTTGTTCAAAGCTTCAGATTTTTACACTGAAGCTCAAGATGCTCTTTGAAACAGCTCAAATCATGCTGGTGAACGTGATCATATCATGACACACAAAGCAAATACTAACGATATTTGTGCTTTAAAATGTGTCACAGAAACTACAAAGTGGTTAAAACACAAGGTAAAAGCTGAAACATTGTGGCAGCATCTAAAATACACATTTCCCTAATATAAACACTGAACAAATACCCAGAAACTGATGTTATAATCACAGTGACTGAGATCTGCAGTGTCAAAACACCTCGAGCCCTGAATGAGCGGAAGCAGCACTTACCATGTGTTCGTGGATCTGCTCTTGATCTTAATGTATTTCCATGCAGAGATGCTCCTGACGCTGAGCTTCAGCAAACTAACATCAGACCAGAGCCGAGAAAAGAAGAGAAGAGATGAAGGGAGGGACAAACACAGCCGATCAATACCCCTGCAAACAAAGAGCTCCATCAATTCATCAATAGATCAATAGCAGCAGCTGCCGGGGGAGGAGACGAGATCAATCAATCAATCAATCAATCAATCAATCAGTCTAGAGGAGACATGCATTCAGCTGCATGCACATGCAAACGTTCACATTCCAGGTCACCATTTCAGTTTTTTTGTGACAATTTTTGTACAATTATTCCATGTAGTCACTGCCAGTGCCATTAAAGTAAACTATAACCATATTTAATGCTTAAAATAAATTAAATTAAATTAAAAATAAATTGCAAAAACTTTAAACTTATTTTATTTCAACTAGATGCAAAGGTTTGTTTAGTTTAACTTGATGCACTGACATAAAAATGAATAAAAACTACATGGACATAAAAAAAGAAAGGCCAATTAAAGGATAAATATACACAACAAGATTACTAAAACTAATTGAAAATTAAAAATAAAAACAAACAAAAATATGAACAAAAACTATAATATCTCAGTGATACTAAAATATCACCCCTCTCTCCATTAATTTAAGTTTATAAAATATATTTATTATATGTCTGCAAATATTAGCATATATAATATAGTTTAAAATAGTGTTAAATAAAGTATAGATTAATATTTCACACTGTGCAGATGTGATTTTATGAATCAGTTTTATAGATCAACTCTGAATCTATATCTGCATAGCATAATATTACAATTTTTGCCACAGCAGTCCTATTGTACAGCCATTTAATATTCATGCTGTATAATACACACATATACAGTGTATATGGTATGCGCTGAGGTCTTATTATGTATATTTTATGCGCTAACGTCATGTGATGATAATAAAAAACTTTAAATAATAAACAATAAACAATTGTTTGTTTTTTTTGTAGTGTTTTACTTTATTATTGAGTAGTGATATTTATTAGTTTCCAAACACAATTCATATATCATTTCAGTATTTCATTTTTCATATCCAGTATGTTGTCATCGGTTTATGATCCTATGCTAAAAAAAAAAAAAAAAAAAAATGTGTATCTGAACTACATCTGAAATCTGTTTTCGTCAGCGGTTTTAATGAGGATGTTTGAGCGTCACAGATGACATATTGATTGTCTCTATTGGTTTTATTGATCGAGATCGTGATGATTGATCTGAAGCTCACAGGACACAGTATTGATTTCAGCACAGCCGGAGGAATATAAAGAGAGACCCAGAAACCAGACCCCATCATTTACAACAGTTCAGCATCTGCTAGCATAAAATTACATTCACATGAAATATAATAAAACTGACAATGATTTTCAGACACATCTGTTATAATGCTGTTCCTGAGATTGTTTAACAGAAGAAAACAAAAACATTTTATGTTTTATTAAATACAACTATGATTTATTATATGCAAATGACAAAATTTTAACAATTTGTTTTTTATTAAGTTTTGGTTTGATTTCATATGTTTTTTTTGCAGTATGTGTAGTTATGAAAATACAACCACTTTAATATATGCATGTGCGCTTTGTTTATTTTTACTATTTGCATATATGTTTTTTCGTTTTTTTTTATGCTTATTTTCTTTGTTTGTTTTCTGGGTAATTTGTTTATTTTCTTAACAAGGAGAATTATGTTCTTCTGAACAAATAAAATTATGAAAGCAGTCCTCACACAGATCGATAACTGATCAATGATCAATATCAGGCCTCCAATGAGCCATCCATCCATCTACTTGATCAGTGTTATTTTAGTATCATTGATATACCATAATAAGTTTTATTAATATTTTGAGTCGGTTGTTATTTTTGTATTTTTTTACATTTTTCAATTTGAGTTGTTTTTATCATTTTAACATACGTTTTACAGGTGCATCTAAAAAAAAAATTTAATATCGTGAAAAAGTTATTTTTTTAAAACTTATTTCAAAAAGTGAAACTTTCATATTTTCTAGATTCATTACATGTAAAGTAAAACATTTCAAAAGTTTTTTTCTTTTAATTTTGATGATTAGAGCTTACAGCTCATGAAAGTCAAAAATCCAGCATCTCGAAATATTAACATTTGATTTTTATTAAATGACCATCACTACAGAATAAATTCTGGGTATCTCTTGTTCTTTGAGACCACAATAATGATGAAGACTGCTGACTTGGCATTGGTCCAGAAGACAAACACCCTCCACAAAGAGAGTAAGTCACAGAAGCTCATTACTTCACAGAGTGCTGTATCAAAGCATATTACATGCAAAGTTGACTGGAAGGAAGAAATTGAGTAGGAAAAGGTGCACAAGCAACAGAGATGACCACAAGCTTGAGAATACTATCAAGCAAAGCCGACTCAAACCTTGCAGGCAGTTAATACTTGTTCAGAACAATCACTTTAGCAAAGTTTGTACTATTTTCTGCTTATTTTGAAAAATAAAAAAATTT
Source organism: Cyprinus carpio (assembly GCF_018340385.1). Taxonomy (NCBI): domain Eukaryota; kingdom Metazoa; phylum Chordata; class Actinopteri; order Cypriniformes; family Cyprinidae; genus Cyprinus; species Cyprinus carpio. Next base: position 35,449,689 of record NC_056601.1, on the reverse strand, counting down.
TTTTTTGTTCAATAAATATGCTGTCATTAAAATATATCTAAATATATTTTAAAAATCATTTTAAAAAGTAAAGCATTGAAGGAGATTTTGTAATAATTTAATATAGATTTACAGTAGTAACAACAAATGTATTTTATTATATTATATGATTAATATAATTTTTTTTTTTAATATGATGGTTTCATTCCAAACATGGTGATTATCTCTAATAATGTTGCACACCAAACATAATATATGATATTTACCATCTGAATCTAACCATGTCATGTCAGGAAATGGAAAATTAATTATAATCATGTTAATTACTGTGCCTTTAGCCCCAACACCAGGGGCGCTTTTTACCCCAAATACCATACTTTTACATATTCCTTCGTTATTTAAAAACTGTTGCTTTAATTATCTTAAAGCCAGGTTACGAATTGTGATAACTCAGAATTGGGAGAACAACATCAGAATTCTGAATTTATATCCCACAGTTCTGACTTTTTTCTCAGAACTGTAAGAACCAAAATCAGAATTGTGAGCGATAAAGCCACAAATTACATTTTTATTTTTTATTCTGGTGGAAACAGAAACAGAACTGTGATATGTAACCTCGTAATTGTGAAGAAAAACCCCTCAGATTTCTGAATTTATCTCTCAATTCTGTTCTTTTTTTTTTTTTATAGAACTGCAAAAAAGAATTGTGAGATAAAAGGTTGGAACTATCTTTTTAATTTTTTTACAATTTTGTGGCGGAATAAATAAAAAAACATTTGCAAGAGGTAAGATGTTGGTGATATATTTTTGAATTTTAAATTTTATTGTTGTAGTAATTGTTAGAAAGAATTTTAAATTTAATTGATGTTGGAATTGCCTTTTATATTTAATTTATATTCCCATAAATTCCCGCACAATGCAAGTTAATGAAATTAACAGGCCTAGGAGCTTAAGAGGCATCTTCAATTCAATTCTGAATGATGCACAATGCATTTATAACATTATATGAATTTCTGAAAGAAAGCAGAGAATGTGGAAATGTGTAGATGTGGTGTGTGTTATATGTGTGTTTTTTGTTCAGTGATCATGAGAATACTTTAACTTCCCTGAGCTCTGATACAAGCCCTGAAATAACCTCCAGAGGAGGAGAGGTGCATCATTAAACAGCTGAACGCTTCTTCCATGCGTCCTGTCATTCTAAACCACATCACAATGGACCTTGAGCTGTGTGTCTGTGTCTGAGGGATCGTCATCTACCTGTCACTTCCTAAACAGGGCATGTGTTATTTATATCGGCCAGTAGACAACAGCGTGGCTAATCTACAAAAGGCGGTTCCTCCGCGCCCCACTGTCCGGCTGCACTCGGGATCTCCTCCGTCCAGCAGCGCTCATGGTGAGTAACACCGGCTTCACCCGGATTTAGAGATGCTTCGGGAATCACCCGGACATTTGATTGAGCCAGATTTTAATTAGAGATCAACTGATATATCGGCCAGCGCCATTAATCGGCTGGACCATTTAAAAAAAAAATCTAATTAAAATAATCAAGGTAGATTATCCCACTGTTTTTTCCTCCTAAATTAATATAAATAATAACCATATTTATACATTCTCATTTTATGCTCCAATATAAAAATATACATGTTTTTTACTAATATTAATGTTATGAAAAATGCAAAAATATAAGTACAATAAAATTATAATTTCAAAGTTGTAAATAAAACATTATTTGAGCACACACACACACACACACACACACACACACAAAAACTATTTAATTACTGTTAATTACCATTTCTTTGTAATTAATCGTGAAATTTACTAGCAATTCCTAAGGGAAAAATATTTTTTACATACAATTTCTATCAGTGTGTCCTGGCAGAAAATCACAAGTACATTTTCTATTCAATTTTCTTAGGCCTACATTTACTTTAATCTTAAAATCCAATACAATGCAAGTTGTAATTCTAAATATTTGTAAAACACTTGTGAAAAGTCAATATGGACATTTTTTTTTATATTAACATTCCAACTGGGTCCTTTTTTTTTTTTTTTTTTTTTTTTTCAAACTTTTCTAAAAATGTGACTAAGACTTTTGAGTGATGCTTCAAATGAATCTCTGAATCTGCGTTTTTAATTGATTCATTCAGAGTTGGAGCGGATTCATGGAAGTGAATCAAACTTTAAAGCAGCTTTTCTTACTAAAGTTTGAATAGGAAGGGAAAACTAGTTCTTTAGGAAACTGCTCTAACTAAAGATGAACGTTTGTTTTTCAGGCACCAAAGAAAGCAAAGAAGAGGGCTGCAGAAGGAGCGAACTCCAACGTCTTCTCTATGTTTGAACAGGCTCAGATCCAGGAGTTCAAGGAGGTCTGATCACGTTCCTTCATGTCTGTCTCTGTCTCCCCTTAACCAGCATCCTAACTGGAATAGTTCATCCAGATTAATATTCTGTCATCAATTATTCACCATCATGTGCTTCTACACCTGTATGACTTACAGAGAGTCTACACAGGCTGTCAGAACCCAAAAAAGACAAAAAAACATTAGCACAAAAGTTTCATGATATGAAATTACATTCTCTCTGTCTACTGATGCTTTGTGTGAGGAACAGACCCAAATTCATATATACATTTTCTATAGAATTATATTAGAATATTAGAAATTTTATAGGCCTATTAAAATTATTATCATTAAATATATAGATTATAAATAATAGCAATATATATCATAAAATATTATTTTATTTAATCCAATTTTTTAAAGGATATGTTAAAAACATGTCATATGTAACTAAAATGGCAGATGTGTCAAAATTATACAAAATAAAACTACACACACACACAAATAGTATTTTTTATTTTATATAATTTAGATAATTTTTTAAATATTTTTTTAAATATGGGTATATATATATATAAAAATAAAACATAAAGTTTATAATTAAAATATTTACATGTATTTATATGTATATATTTCTATTTTTATAATTTATAATATATATATATATATATATATATATATATATATATATATATATATATATATATATATATATATATATATATGCTGTCAAATGATTAATCGCATCCAAAACAAAAGTTTTTGTTTATGAAAAATATGTTATATTTCTATATTAAATATATTTATATATATATATTATAAATTATATAAATAGAAATATATACATATAAATACATGTAAATATTTTAATTATATATGCTTTATGTGTTTGTATTTATATATACATAATAAATACACACAGTACACACACATACCGTATATTACATAAACAAAAACTTTTATTTTGGATGTGATTAATTGCGATTAATTGTTTGACAGCACTAATATACAATATATATATATATATATATATAGTATTATTTTAATTTCTATAATTAAAATATTTTTTAAATAATTAAACATTTTATATAAGTTTAAATTTTTCAGGGAATTTTAAATCGATTATATGTGATAGATTGTGTATATTTATTTATTTTTTTCCTCTCCTCTCAAACAGGATTTATTTAGACAAAACCTCAGACTAAAACAAAAAAAGATATTTTCAGTGACATCAAACACCTTAATTTCTCACATCCAGTCCAAACAGCTTTGAGTTATTTTTTTTAACCCAAATTTAAATTAGCAAAAGTGAATATGATTGTAGATGCATTTTAAATTTGGCCATTAATCTTGGCAGTATTTTTGTTTAGGGATGAGCAGAAGAGCGCAGCTGCTATTGTTTGTGAGTTTCTGTAAAGCTCCTGTGGAATCTGATATTCCCGTCTGATCCCTATTGAGGCTGATATATGTATTTATAGAGATGCTCCTTTACGTACTGGATTCACTGAATTCTGTCAGGATAACGAGCACATGTGTGACATTGCCAGGGTCTGTGGAGGACGATAGCTTCTCCTCAGATTAACAACTGAATCAGTGACGTCTGAGACGATGCTGGAGTTTGACAGAGAGCCTCTGAGCAGTGATGTGTTCCTCTGCGTTTATCTGCAGGCATTTACCATCATGGACCAGAACAGAGACGGATTCATTGACAAGAATGACCTGAGGGACACGTTTGCAGCTCCAGGTTGGTTTGGCAGGTTTTTACCTTTATAAGACAAATGAGATCATAAAACAATAAGCATCTAATACATGCAAAGTTCATTAACAGATTCTTCTCTGGGCCTGTGATCATCTTGGTGTGATTATCTTCAAAAATTTGAGCTTATCCATCTTATTCTTCAACACAGAAGTAAGCCGTGTCAATGTGTGAGACTTCTGGTTCATTAGCCGCTTTGATTGTGTTAAGAAGTTTTTATTTTTGTTATTTTTCAACACAGAAGTAAGCCGTGTCAACATTGTCCTCAAGTAAACTTTGGTAAAAAAACTGCTTGGAATACAAATTAAATGGAAATAAAATAACGAGATGAATAACACAGGCAGTTAAAGCTTGGGACTACAAGCCAGTGTGTAATACATTGAAATAATATGGTAAGACTCACCAATTTGCAATATCAAGCAGCAATTTTATATTTAACCTAATTTATTTTGATTTTATTTGGTTATAATTAAAATTTTTCAATATCAAGCAGCAATTTTTTATTTAATTTATATTTTTTTTATTATTTTATGTTTTTTTTTTTTATTTTTTTTTTTTATGTTAGTTGAAATAACTTTAAAAACAATTCTGATATATATGGGTAAAAACTAGAATTTAAAAACTCTGATATAGACACTTTTATTTTATAGACATTTTTTATATTTTATATACTTTATATACACATATGCTTATATATACACATATATAAATATAATTTATATATATATATATATATATATATATATATATATATATTACATTTTTAAAAATATGTATATAATAGTAAAATCATAGGAAATATAAAACAGAAATAGGACTCAAAAACTCAGATTCAGTCAGGGTTTAATTGCAACTAGTGAGCTAGTACTGTACATGTGTTGAATCGCATTTCCCATCATGCTCCTCTTCTGTGCTGTAACAGGCCGGCTCAATGTGAAGCAGGAGGAGATTGATGAGATGCTGCAGGAGGCTTCGGGGCCGATCAACTTCACCGTCTTCCTCACCATGTTCGGAGAGAAACTCAAAGGCAAGTTTTCAAGCGATGAGACTTTAGCATGATCTCAAACATTTAAAAGCACACTTACTGCATTAAAAAAGTTGCTGCCTCCATAGAACTTTTCAAACTGGAGATGGTGCTGTTTTGTTCAGGCCTTTTATTGTTGAACTAATCTGTGAATCAGAGAGTTTGATGGAGGTTTGTTTGATCGCAGGAGCTGATCCAGAGGAAACCATCCTCAACGCCTTCAAAGTGTTCGATCCCGAGGGGAAGGGGATCCTGAAGAAGGAATAGTAAGATCTTCCGTGCTTGATCTGTCATGTATTATACGAGCTGTTTTAGCTCAGAAACACAAACACTCGGCGTGTATTAAGAAACAAGTTAACCCTCATAATGCATTTGGGTCAGCTTTGACCCAGTAGAAATACATAAAAAGTTAAATAAAATGCTTTCAAGACCCTCAAAATACAGATTTTTTACAGATTTTTTAAAGATATATAAGCATTTAAAAAAAGCTTACACATTTCATGTTCAGATCATTTTTGACCTGGATATGTATGGAGCACCATTTGTTGTCAAAAACACTTTTATTCAATTATCTATCAAATTATACTAGTGTCAGAAATGTTTGTAAAATATATTTAGCCTTTTCCTCATATATCTCACACACTTTAGGAACTGAATTTTGTTGCTAAACATGAATAAGTACGTCTACTGACGAAGCAATGCAGCATGAAAAATGTATCACTTTTTTAATCTGAAAGTAAATTAAAAATAAGTTTTAAGTAATACTTTGCATTTTCACTATAAATTACCATTATTCATATTCTTATCAGTTTTATTTTAGTTTCATTTATTGATTATTATATTTTATTGTTAATATTTTTAATTTAACTTAAAAAGTTTTGTCATGTTTATTAATATTTATTATACATATTTCTAGTAATAATTATATGATTGTATTTCATCATTATTATATTTTATACTACATTTATATTAATATATCTATGTAGTTTTTATTTCAGCCATAGTTAGGCTATTTTAGGTATTCGTTTTAAACTAAATGTAAATTATAAGACTGAAATAAAATAAGTAAAATGAATTTCTTTTGTTTGAAATTTTTTTTGAGAATTTTTATGTTGTTTTGATGTTGTTTCATGGGAAAAAAAAATATGTAGGTTTCCTTAATTTCATTCAATCCGATGGAGTTAATACAGGGAAACCTCTGATTTTATATTCTTATAATTTCTTACAGTAATATATTCAATTAAGACTTTTTAAATATATAATTAAATTACATGTAATATTATTTTTATGATATAAAATCTAATTATAATATCTAATTTTTGTTTTGGTGTTGTACGTGTACTTTGAAAAATATGTAAAAAAAAAAATGTAAATATAAAAATGCAATAATGCAAAATGTATGTAATATGTAATTATGTGTGTGTATATTTTTAAATAATATGAAAAAATGTATTATATGTTATTTATATATGTTTTGTATGTATGTTTAAAAAAGTATGTATGAGTGTAATGTGTGATTTTGATGCGTCTCTCCAGTGTGACTGAGATGCTGACCACACAAGCAGACCGGTTTTCTGCTGAGGAGGTGAGGCGCTTCTCACATGTATGATGCTTGATGGTTGCCGTGGATACAGTGTCAGCACCACTGACTGCCGTGTTGTTTCAGATGGAGCAGATGTTCATCGCGTTCCCTCCAGACGCTACGGGAAACCTGGACTACCGCAATCTGGTCCACATCATCACTCACGGAGAGGAGAAGGACCAGGAATAGTTCACTCGCTCCTCAGCCAATCACAGCGCTCCCTGTGTGTTTGTACCCGCCCACTTGTTTATGACTGACAGGCTCGAAACGGATGTAGTTACTGAAACAAGTATGTTCTGATTTTTTAACGTATGATGATGTTGTGTTGATGTTTTGTTTTTTGCACCTTTGGCATTAAACCTGTCAGAATTTACTTACAAAAAATATTGTAACTGGTAAATAAATAAATTGATATGAAATACTGATTTGAGTGCAAATGATTTACTTGTGTGAAAAGGAAGAGAGACACCATACGTGTTTTTGACACCATACGTGATTTTGTTAGGCTTTTATGGCTCGTATAGTCTGATATAGTGAGAATATGGAGGAAAAACTGCTCTATTTTATTCAAAATCTCAAACTGAGCAAAATGATGCAATTGGTTACAGATGCTGCGATTTATATGATGAAATTCTGCTGCTTGTAATGCAAATCAATGAGATCTTTATAACAATACAGCAGATACCTACATAAAATGATCTAAATATCAGTCTCTGCTCTATATCTCCAGTAATAAGATGAGATGTAAATGATCCAAACATATAATGCAGTGATTGAGAGATGAAGAAATAAAGGCTCCTCAGAAGATGTGAGATGTTCTGGAGGCTTGTGAAGATCATTCCTCTGCTGAGGAACAGATTTGATGATCAGATTTGAGACTCTAAAACATGATTGATGGAGAATCAAGTAAAGCTGAGCTGCTTCAGTCCAGTAAGTGTTCATCTGGAGATATTACTAACAATTTCATAATATATTTTTTCTTACATTTACTTTATGAAATTTAAGATCCCATAGCTAAAAACACATGATGCATGAGCTGAAGGTGAACATTTGTACAAATTATACTACAAGAAATACATTTTTAATATATACATTTTTACATTTACTTTTTGGTGACCATACGAACTCTTTTTCCAGGATATGTCCTGTCCAGGATTTCTTAATGGCCTAAAATGTCCAGTTTTGTTTTCCAGTTGTTTTCATGCTTGCTGAAGGCAATGACTGAAAAGTTGTTCGATCAATAGCTTGCAGGCATTGCACATAATCGACCAATCGTGGCCTGCGAGAAAGCGGGATCTACAGAGAATGGTGACGCAAAACGTGTACAAATAAGTTATTAGGGAATTCAGAGTATGTTAATATAAAAGCACAGCCAAACTTGGACATTTTAGGTAATTTAGAAATTTAGAAACAAGGAAGAGTCATAGTTATAGAGGTTCTTAATAACAGATCCATTTCCTGAGTAATATCAGTGAATATCATTCTATCAGTCGCTTAAGTTTGGCTGTGTTTGTGCGGGTGTTTTCTATCCCTCAGTGACTCTCAGAACAGGTGGCAGTACTTTTATTTTCTGCTGGGATAAAGTCAAAGCCTGTGCTGTTATTTCTGCGTGCAGCCTGTAATCTAATACAGTCTTAACGCAGCGGCCCGAGACAATGAGCAGCGCTGTCTGATCCAGTGCGCTTTCAGAAACCTCCGGGTGTCTGATGTCTGACTATGGCAAGCCGTTTAACATTTATTCCTTAAAACCTACTAGTATCTATTTTCATGCTACTAGTACTTATTTTTTTAGCTACTAGTATCTATTCCATTTCTTAGCCTATTTGTTGGCTACTAGTGCTTATTCTTTAGGTACTAGTGCATTTGTCATTATATACTTATATATTGTAGTATATATTTTGTTGATTATATATTTTGTTATCATGGTGTGTGGCAGACTTTTCTTCATGTCAGGGGAATAATTAAATAAACAAAAAGTAAATATACGCGGCTTAAATTGTAAAGACAATGAATATTGTTTTTTGCTCTATTTCACTAAAATGGTTCCAAACAAAGCCATGTTGTGCATCTCTAGAAACATACAGCGGTGTTTCCTTACTGAATGAATTTCCGTTTTTGAACAAATCCAGTGAGTCATTTCTTTTCTTTGTACTGCATTTCGTTGCCTTGTACCTTACATTTGCAATGACAATAAAGTTGAATCTAATCTAATCTAATCCACTGATCCATTCATAAAACATTTCTTACTTCGTTCCTGAATGAATCAGCTGTTTTGAAAGAGTTGATTGAATAAATGACTAAAAGTCACATTAAGACAGTGGCTTGCTGCCACCTACTGGCAATTTCTTTATTTAAAACATCAATCTCATAACATTATTTACCGTATTTTTCGGACTATAAGTCACACCTAAGTATAAGTCGCATCAGTCCAAAAATACATCATGACGAGTAAAAAAAACATATATAAGTCGCACTGGACTATAAGTCGCATTTATTTAGAACCAAGAACCAAGAGAAAACATTACCGTCTACAGCCGCGAGAGGGCGCTCTATGCTGCTCAGTGCTCCTGTAACCTATCAGATCGGCTGCATATTTTACCATATTTTACAGTTTGTAATCTGCAGAATAGGATTTTCTTTTTGGGGGCATTTTGTTTGCATTCAGTCATGGATTTCTTTCTCAGTTGTCTGTAAGTTAATATTTCAGTTAACAGTTTTCAGTTGTTTTCAGTTAATGTTTTCAGGGGTATGCTGCAGGAGCACTGAGCAGCATAGAGCGCCCTCTTGCGGCTGCAGACGGTAATGTTTTCTCTTGATTCATTTCTCTTGGTTCATGTCAAACTAATTTTGATAAATAAGTCGCACCTGACTATAAGTCGCAGGACCAGCCAAACTATGAAAAAAAGTGCGACTTATAGTTCGGAAAATACGCTATGCAATATGTGCAGTGAGTCGATTTAGATTAATAAGTCGCACCTGACTATAAGGCAGTTAATAATGAAACTTGCAAGAGGTTAAATTTGTGTGCGAGACTGCTGATTTGCCAGAAAACTTTTGTTATGCTCCACCTAAAGCTAATAAATCAACGAGATGTTTTTGATCGTTGATCTAAGAACAGTTATGTTAGTGTAGTTACGCTGCACTAAACTTTGATGAACAACACTCCGATCTGCAAACAAACAGATGAGGAAGAGGAGGATGATGATGGTCCTGCGCATACAAGGAGAAAGGTTTGTAGTTTTAGTTTCCACATTCTTATTTTTATGAATGTTACTACTTCAAGGATGTTAGAGTGAAGAGAATTTGTTTGTACTATTAGTATTATAATTCTAGAAAAATGTTCTTTTCAAATAATCTCAGTTAACTAAATATATAAGCTAGTTGCAGTGATTTTTAAGATGACAATGTTCTACAAGCAAATTTATATGAATCAGTATGTCTGAGATCATTTGCAGTAGCTGTATCCTGCTTTTACAGGTACTATGTAAGCAGACTTATATGTTCAGGTGCTCACCACTGCCAAAACACATGTACCTGACTACAATAAAACACAGAATCACAGTTGTGGTTGCTTTTTCACTTAGCATGTAGAGACATATACAGGAATAACTCAATATTTATATTAAGTGTTAAATAAATGTCTTTTATCTTATGTTTTGTAGTAATCAGTGTTTTAGAATATGTTTTGTAGTTTCCAATGGAGAAGAAATGGCAGAAGCAGTGGACATCATCTTTATTATACTTCTCTGACTGGACTAGCAAGGAACAGTTAAAGTCCATGAAAAAGTGAGTTCAACTACATGTCTGCACTGACCATGATTATATTGTATAATATATTGTTTTCTGCAACAATTGGGGGAATCTTAACTCAAGAGACAAACTGACCAACAGGAAATATTTTTCTGCACAGTGATGACTAGTGAACAGTGTTTCTACTAATTTACTTAATTCTGTCATTTACATTATTACATCAATTCCCCCGGTTTAATAAAAAAAAAAAAAAAAAAAAAAAAACCCTGACATTTTATTTTTATGAAGAACTCAAAAGAAGATACTTTGAAGAATGCTTGTAATCAAAACCAACAGGTTTGTCACGTGTAGACGACATAAAGGGAGTAAATGATTTTTGGGTGAACTATCTCTTTAATTAGGATGATACACACTTTAAATTTCAATCATACTGGACACAGCCACTTAATGTGCTAGAATTAAATGGGTAAATAATAATAAGTAAATAGTCTTTCAAAAAACATGTGCTTTAATACAGTATACTTTCATTCAGTTTTGTGCATTCAGTTAGATCTTTAGTAACAGATACTTATGCATTATGTGGTCTTTACAGGTGAAGAAATGAATGTGCCCAAGCAAAGAACTCACTGGACTAAGATGCGGAAAGACAAGCTGCACAATGAGCAACAACCAAGAACAGTATTCACTGATTAACTTTAAAAATTATTCATAGTAACCGTTAGGTAATAATTATTTAAATTATTTTACCAAGTACAATATGTTTCATTCCAAACACATTGCCATTTACCAATGTGTTTTTCAAAACACCTTTTACAATTTTAATGTTTTAACCTTTATTTATTAAATGTTACGGTCCAAGTGTACATATAAATGCCTCATTCATTCTAGTAAATACATGGGTAATTTTGCAAAATGTTAGATATTTTAACTCCACTTATTGTATAACTGCTGTTTTTCGATGTAATCGCATGGTTTGTAAATAAATTTTCCTCATGCTAGCTTGACCAAGCGAGCTCTTTAATGGATTTTAAAATTGCTGTCATAATAATGAGATGTTTATATATTTGTTAAGTCATGTTATGTATTATAACCTATGTAACTAAAATGAGAGTAAACGTTTTGTCTAGGTATTGTTATCAGTTTTAAATGAAATATTAATGAACAGTACAGTAGATATAGAAGTGAAACTGGGCTGGTGAGTCCGGCTTGGATGAGGCAGTGTCCGTAAGTTACGGTATCGCATCTTGTCTGATTGATTTGGCCCAGAATCTGAAAGTGAGTACACAGGCATCCAGGCCGGGTGTGGCAGATGGATCTGGCCCGCGTGTACAGAGAGGGTTTGTGTATGAGGTAGATGTAAGTTTTAACTAGACTTTAGTGGAGCCAGCAGTTTGCTTGACAGAAAATAAGGATCTAATCCTAAAGTATCTATTTTGTTTTTAAATACCATTGTTTTCAGTTGTTGGTGAAGTGTTATTTTGGTTTCCAGTCACTGAGGAGAGGCTACGCGAGGTTTTATTGATGGAGGATGAGACAAAAAAGTCACGTGACTGAAACCCATGAATTGAAGTGTTATTTTGGTTTGGATTTTATAAGGAGGTGAAATAATAAGTAAAAATAAAATAAAGGCACTTAGTCTATTTATTAGATACTGGCAGTCATTTGTTAGATACAAGAACCTATTAAATAGACACTAGTAATTATTTATTAGACAATGGTACCTTTTCAATATATACTAGTACTTTATATTAGATACTAGTAACTATTTAATATGCACTAGTACTTATTTATTAGATACTAGTACTTATTCACTAGACAATACTTATTCAGTAGATACTAGTACTCATTCAGTAGTACTTACTTGTTCATTAGATACTCAGTACTTTTTAGTTTTTGATTACTTGTTTGTTATATATTAGTACCTGTTGTATATTGTGGCTTATTAATTTTGTTTTTAAATATTTAATAGTAGTTAAGATTTATTATGGTGGATAAAGAATAAGCACTAGTAGTTAATGAATAAGTACTTGTACTTCATGTCATAATGCTAGTAGCTAAACAAAATAGTAAGTACTAGAAGCATAAATACTAGTATGTTTTAAAGATTGAATGTTAAAACAGCTTGCCATACTATATCTGACCAGATGCTAATCATCTCTCAGCACCGCTGCTTGGGTCATGACTGCCAGAGATGAGGGAGCTGTGTTAGTGGTGTTTGCTGTTGTATTAAACACACACATAAACATGTAACTCAAGAAACCCTGTGTCTTAAGTGCTCCTCTTCTAGTCACTGTGTGTTAGCTGTAGTGTTAATCCAGGGTCTGGATGGACTGGTATTGTTGGTAACAGACTGGAGCCGGCCAGCAGAGGATTATGGGTCAGGTTTCTCTGTTTCTCAGTCTATTTTAAAGCTTCTGAAGCTCCAGAACACCTGTATGAAAGAGAAAGAGCTGAAGAAAGGACTGCTGACTGACTGATTTCATCACACTGCGGTGTTTTTTTTACTGCTGAGACATGCTGTATTTGCAAAATGTGCATAAAACTTTTTTACTGTCATTAAAGTGATAGTGACATCATCCTCCATCACATCCAGCATTTAAGTGTCATAATTTACAAAATATAATAATAATTTAAGACCTGTTTAGTATTAAATAATACTTTGCATTTTCAATATGGATTGTCCATAATTATGTTCTCATCAATGCTATTTTAGTATAATTTATAGCCAATGATAGTTTTTTTTAATATTTTGAATTCCTTTTTATTTTGTATTTTGTTTAGTTAATTTGTTGTGTTTGTTATTTTATGATTTTTTTAAATATCTCTATAGTTTTAATTTTTTTACTTCAGTTTTAGTTATTTTAGTACTTCAAGTTAAACGGATTAAATAAGCTTAATTTTTATTTTTATTTTTGTACTTCAAGTTAAAGTTTTTTTTTTTTTTTTTTTACATGCAGTGTTTATTTTATTTTAAAAAACATGGTTTTAGTTTTAGTTAACAATAACCCTGGTGTCATCCACATAGCATATGGACTATTTACAGAAACACTATTTAATATTATTAATTGATGTCTGACACATAGAAATTTGTATTTGAATTATATATTGCACTATTTAACAAACATAATCTCCCAGAATGCTCTATTTTACCCACTATATTATAATCCATGGATGCAAACTGCCTCTATATGTATAGAATGTACACAAATAATGATCTAAAAACAATGTGGTGAAATTTCATGGTGCTGTATTAAAGATATTCTACATTTCAGGTGGTTATTTTTATGTTTTGTTGTATGATTGTGTCGAGTTTCTTTTAATTGCAATCCAGTGAATTATTTTCAAATTCACATTCATGAATAAAAAAGGGATTGAACTGAAAAGAAAGTCTCTGCACATGACAGACAACAAACACTAGAGGACACCACAGTTCTGTTTCTACTGCCAGTGCTCTGAATATATACATATATATCCGAGAAACATGCAATCAGAAGCTCTTTTGTTGTTGTTGGTAAAATACATGTATTTGAATCCATCTGCAATTAGTTAGTTGACTTATAATGAAAATGAAAATTATACGATCAATAAGAAATAGACACAAGTTGTTGTTTTTTTTTTTTTTTTGTTTTTCATGTGATGTGGTTTATTCAGACACACCCTGTCAATGTTCTTTGTGCAACCTGATGTGATCAGGATGCTGTGAAACATCTTAAGAAAAAAAAAAACATTTCCTCCAAGAAGAGATGACGAAATACAGTATGAAGCTGAACATCTATCAGCATGTTCCCTCAGCCATATAAACGTACTTCATTACAGTAAGAATACTGCGATTTTAGAATCTAAATCGGCAAAAATTAAATGCATGATACTTAAATATTTTACAAAATGAAATAAGTAGCCTAATTCCTTTTTGCATTACTATAATCAGAACCGAGGGAGGATGTTGTCATTAAAATAATATGAACATGTAAAAACATTTTTTATAAATGTTTAACATATAAATAGCTGAAAAAGTGTCTAATTAGCATTCAGCGTCGAAATTCAGCTGCGCTCCCTCCCATTTCCTCCGCCCTATTTTTCCTCATTAGTGCAGCTGTGTTGTATTCATCCGCCCGCCGGGTTCCAGCAGCGAGTACTAGTACAGTACTGCCGCATGCGTGTATCCTTCCGCAGAGCCGGTGTGCCTCCGCCGCAGCGCGCGCATCTGACGGCCCGCTCCAAGCCGAGATCTCACATCATTTGCTTAGAGTTTCCTGTGACAAATCTGTTTATTTTTAATCGAATTTTTAGTTTTATTTGTCGTGTCCAGTGTGTCTTGAGCGGCGCTGTTTGTGTTTTATTCGGCTAGTCATGGCTGACATCGACAAACTCAACATAGACAGCATCATCCAGCGCCTGCTCGAGGGTGAGTTTCTCCTCAAGAAACGGCTAAATGTCCTTATCATAGAATAACTCATTTCAAAATTATTTTTTTTGTAGCATATAGACATGTATATGACTGATTAATCGGCTGTTTGGGTCGTATTTAGAGCTGTTGAGCTCAGCTAACAAGGTTAGCGGAGCGTTAACTTAACGTTAGCTGCTTAACGACATTAACGGCTGCGTTTCAAATATATATAAATATATTGTGAGTTTTCTACGTTACCTAGACAACATTTGTGACTTGTGCAGAACGTTCAGTCAACATACTGTTGTTCTGAATAGACAGCTCACTAGGCGTTGAGACAGTTTTCTTACATTTGTTGATGTGTCTTGCAAATGTTTGATTTTTGTGTGATGTAATCTCAATTTTTGTTGCTAATTCAGGTTTTAAAGAGGTATAAAATACAAAAAAAAAAAGTTTCAGACGAATTAAGAAGTATTGATAATTACAAACCTATCAGTCACGTGTTCATAAAATAAAGTTACATTACAGCTGAATATTTCCAGCTTGTTGCAGGTTTTCATTTTGAAAAAAAAAAGAAAAATATTAAATGCATATGCAATTAATGTTTTTTAATGCTGACAGTGTGTCAAAATATTTTATTTTCTGTTGTAAGTTCATAGGTTTATTATACAAGTTGCATGCATTATAATAAAGCAATAAAAGCCGTAACTACAGTAAATACCCCGTGATTATGCAAAACATTTGTTTTATTGTATACAGTGTAATACCAATTCTTGGTTTGTGATAAATGTATTTACGTAACTCACTTCTGGCTCCGGTTTTGTGTAGTATTTTTATATGCATTGCGCATTTAATTTTTTCAGCTTGAAGCTTTGTCTTGTGTAGGTGTAATTAGTTCTTCAAGGTGTGTTTTGTGTGTATCTGTTTATTTATCCATAAATAAACCTTAATATCCATTTTCACTTTGAGTTTATTAGTGACTTCAACACAAGAC
The DNA here is from genome assembly GCF_018340385.1 of Cyprinus carpio. NCBI lineage: Eukaryota > Metazoa > Chordata > Actinopteri > Cypriniformes > Cyprinidae > Cyprinus > Cyprinus carpio. Next base: position 35,433,875 of record NC_056601.1, on the reverse strand, counting down.
TGTATTCATATACACTGAAATCTGTCAAAGAAACTTGCTTTTGTTTCCATACTGTGTGAAATAGAAGAGTGATCGGAATGGTTTTGTATATTGCTTTCATGCTTTGTGTTGTGTTTGCATTAGTTTTTAACATTGTAAAGTAGAGGTATGTCATCATTTGGCACGTAAACGTGGATTTTCATAATTTATGTGCACTAAAGAACAGAACATGCGCACCTTGAATCGTTCTCAGAAATGCTTCTAGAAAAGAACCGGCGTGATTCATTTTTTATGCCTCATCATCTAGACTAGAGTGGTGTTCGTTCTCGTGGTCAAATCACTAATTAAAGGCATTTTAATGTATTGATTTATAACTGTTGTGTGTCTTATGATAAAGGCTTTATGCCTGTAATATGTCAGGATAGTGTAGAAGTGACAGGAAAGCAATGGATTCTGGAAATGTCCTGATGCAGACTCGCGTCCCACTGTGCAAAATTGAAATTTTTGCTCTATTTTTTGGCTATTTTTGTTTTGCATTTGAATTTGTGTTCGAGCCAGACATATTTTTTCATGTGGGCTGCTCTCACGATACTCTATAAAGCTAACTGTGTTTCTTAGAAACCCCTCCCTGTTTTTTCCACCTCGTCAGAGTTTACATGGAGCTAGTTGCACCACCTGCATGTTTATTGCTGTACAGCCTAGAAACCAGGCCCAGGGTGTGAGGACTGCACCTATATCTGCTCGCCTCGCATTAGTACGGCTGTTCCCTTGGCAGTCTGCTCCCGTTACATAACCTCTCTTGGGTTAATGCCGCCCAAAGTGGTGCCAGGACCTGCCTCGTAGTTCATGGGTGGAGAATATCAGTCCTGGAGACCGAGTCCTTTTCACATTCATGAAATGAAGCGTAGAGGATGAAGAGCGGAATACATTTAAAGGAAATGGTGCTACTCCACAGACCATCCAAGATGCAGATTAGTTTGTTTCTTCACCGTATTTGGAGAAATGTAGCACTGCATCAGTGTCTCAGCAATGGTGCCCTTGCAATGAATGGGGTGCCGTCAGAATGAGAGTCCAAACAGCTGATTAAAACATCACAATAATCCACAGCACTCCAGTCCTCAGTTCCATCATAACATCTGGAGAAGACAAAAAGATGAAACACACCCAGCATTAAGACAAGATTTTTTTAACTCAAATACATAGAGTCTATAATCCATAATAACACTTCCTCCAGTGAAAAAGTGTTCTGGTGTGAATCAGGAGAGAAATCTGCACAGATCAAGCAGCGTTTAAACAGCTCTGAACAAATATGTGTCTGGATTTTGATGTGAGAGACAACAGCAGATGAGCATCCTTATGGATTATCCATTTACTTGTGTGAATGTTTATGCATTTATGCATTTAGTTTTTTTCCAAAACGACCTACAAAAGAACAAATGCGGTACAATACCAGAATATGCCATTTGCCCAGGAAAATGACCATATTCACAAGCTCAGAAAACTGTGCATTCAAAATAATCTTCTAAAACTGAGGCATGCGTATTATTCATTTTCACTGAAAACCAATTAAAAACATCCACCCAAAATTTAGAAGTAAACTCACAGCAGTACACAAGTATCCGTCTCGAATCGAAATCTCTTATTTAAAAAATTTCCCTAGTGGATGTTTTCCTAAACTGATTTTGTAATTAACCTGAAATATGGTCAGTGACTAAAAGATGAAATGGTTTGAGGATTCACACTTGATTATTGGCTTTTTTATTAACTGGAAAGGTGATCATGGCGTGTTATTGTAATTACTAGCTTAATGATTACATAAACCGAATGTGACCCTGGAGCACATAAGTCATAATGGTCAGTTTTTTTTTAATGTATTGATTTTTTATACTGTTGTGTGTCTTATGATAAAGGCTTTATGCCTGTAATATGTCATGATAGTGTAGAAGTGAAAGGGAAAGCAATGGATTCTGAAAAATGTCCTGATGCAGACTCGCGTCCCACTGTGCAAAATTGAAAATTTTGCTCTATTTTTTGGCTATTTTTGTTTTGCATTTGAATTTGTGTTCGAGCCAGACATATTTTTTCATGTGGGCTGCTCTCACGATACTCTATAAAGCTAACTGTGTTTCTTAGAAACCCCTCCCTGTTTTTTCCACCTCGTCAGAGTTTACATGGAGCTAGTTGCACCACCTGCATGTTTATTGCTGTACAGCCTAGAAACCAGGCCCAGGGTGTGAGGACTGCACCTATATCTGCTCGCCTCGCATTAGTACGGCTGTTCCCTTGGCAGTCTGCTCCCGTTACATAACCTCTCTTGGGTTAATGCCGCCCAAAGTGGTGCCAGGACCTGCCTCGTAGTTCATGGGTGGAGAATATCAGTCCTGGAGACCGAGTCCTTCTCGCATTCATGAAATGAGGCAGTCTGCTCCCGTTAATGGTGCTACTCCACAGACCATCCAAGATGTAGATTAGTTTGTTTCTTCACCGTTCATCAGATTTGGAGAAATGTAGCATTTGCTCACCAGTGGTCCCATTGCAGTGAATGGGTGCCATCAGAATGAGAGTCCAAACAGCTGATTAAAACATCACAATAATCCACAAGTAATCCACAGCACTCTAGTCCATCAGATAACATCTGGAGAAGACAAAGATGAAACACATCCAGCTTTAAGACATTTTTAACTAAACTCTGAGTCTATAATCCATAATAACACTTCCTCCAGTGAAAAAGTGTTCTGGTGTGAATCAGGAGGGAAATCTGCACAGATCAAGCAGTGTTTAAACAGCTCTGAACAAATATTTGTCTGGATTTTGATGTGAGAGACAACAGGTGATGAGCGTCCTTGTGGATTATCCATTTACTTGTGTGAATGTTAATGCATTTATGTGTTTAGTTTTTATCCAAAACGACCTACAAAAGAAGAACAAATGCGTCACAATACCAGAATATGACATTTACCCAGGAAAATGACCATATTCACAAGCTCAGAAAACTGTGCATTCAAAATATTCTTTAAAAACTGCACATCTTCTGAAACTGAGGCATGCGTATTATTCATTTTCACTGAAAACCAATTAAAAACATCCACCCAAAATTTAGAAGTAAACTCACAGCAGTACACAAGTATCCGTCTCGAATCGAAATCTCTTATTTAAAAAATTTCCCTAGTGGATGTTTCCTAAACTGAATTTTGTAATTAACCTGAAATATGGTCAGTGACTAAAAGATGAAATGGTTTGAGGATTCACACTTGATTATTGGCTTTTTTATTAACTGGAAAGGTGATCATGGCGTGTTATTGTAATTACTAGCTTAATGATACATAAACCGAATGTGACCCTGGAGCACATAAGTCATAATGGTCAGTTTTTTGAAATTGAGATTTATACATCATCTGAAAGCTGAATAAATAATCTCTCCATTGATGTGTGGTTTGTTAGGAGGACAATATTTGTCTGAGATACAACTATTTGAAAATCTGGAATCTGAGGGAGCTAAAAAATCTAAATATTGAGAAAATCATCTTTAAAGTTGTTCAAATGAAGTTCTTAGCAATGCATATTACTAATCAATAATTAAGTTTTGATATATTTACAGTAGGAAATTTACTAAATATCTTCATGGAACATGATCTTATCTTAACATCCTAATGATTTTTGTCATAAAAGAGAAATGTATAATTTTGACCCATACAATGTATTGTTGTCTATTGCTACAAATATACCCCAGGGTCATTACAGACTGTAATATTTTACTAATGACTCATTTAGTTGGAAGTAGCGCTCTGTGAGTACTTCAAGTATAGTCATGTATTTCGTGTAAAACACAATGAAGAAGCTCTGAGTAATTGAAGCATAGTAAAGTAAATGAAGACTCTGAAATCTTTCGCTGCACAAGAAGAAACATGAAGATGCTTTTCCACACTATCCAGCTGTTGTTCAGCGTAGTGTTCGTACAGTATGTAGTTAGGAATGTGTGTCTCGTTCCAGGGAGTTTCAGATGCTGAATGACGTGGCAGTGACTTCACCCGCACAGCTGACACATGCTCGCCAAAGTCATTCAACTTGTGCTTGCGTCATCTTTTGGCTCCGAACGCTCCAAACTCAAAGCTTTGCCGCACGTGTTTTAATCATTCAGAAGTGTTTTTCGGATCAAGCGGCGCAGGAGGAGAGTCCAGCTTTGAGGAGCACTGACTCATAGTATGCATACTAGCACAGTCACAGTCTGAAACCTCGTGATGTGGCAGATCTGTGCGCCAGTGTCTGGGAAGCTTTTTAAGAGAACAATTAGTTTTTTGTTACATAAGTAGCAGATTATATAATTTAGCATTTCAGAACAGTCACAAAATCGAACAGGATCTTAACTAAGCTGACGGCAATATACTCAAAACCAAAAGACGGTTTAAAGTACTAAAGAAAACATCTTATTTTATATCTACCTGAATCCGAAACTTAGTCACACCCATCAGTATTTAAAGAGGTTTTTGACGTCTTGACTCTTTGTTGCGTTCAACTCTTGGCTGAGTAAATGATGGCAGGTTTATTACTGGATGAATGATTCCTTTAAGAAAGGTTCAGCTAGTGGTGATGAAGTAACTTGACATCATCTCGTTGAATAGCGTCACTGAGCGCTCGTTAAAAGAGCCCTTTGCTTGTTGTTGTGGCTGCTGTTATGAGTCTCACAGCCCTGGTGCGTGGAGCGTGTCAGCCGATCCTTCCTCTCGCGCTTTACTCTGTTAGAATTTGTTGACATGACATTATGCAGAAAGCCAGTGGAAACCCATTTGGTGTAAATCACTCATTCATTCCACTTTTAGACCTCTATGTATTTAATTTTATTATTTGTTTTATGTTTTTATTTCAGAATTATTACTAATTAATATTATATATTATTTTTATTTTTTATATACAATTTATATATACAATATACTTTTTTTAGAAGTATTTTGTTGTTACTTAATTGTTTTATAGTATTCATATTAATAGATTTATATAAAATAATATAATTTAATATTTTTTTGTTTTTTTATTATTAATATTCATATTAAGTAATATAATATTATTTTTATATATATATATAATATTTAGAAAGTGTTTTTATTGTTATTTTAAGTTATTTATTACTTTAGACAATTATTATTAATAATATCCATAATAAATATGTCGCTCATCATATTTTAAAATCTTTTTGTTTTATTTTTGTTGTTTTTATTTTAAAGTTTTTAATATTCACATTAAATAATTTATATAATAGTATTGTCTTATTTTTACATGTAATTCATTTGTATTAGATATTTTACATTTTTAGAAAGTGATTTATTTTTCATTGTTTTAATTTCATGATTTAATTTTCATCTAATTTTAACTTTTCAATATCTGGTGAATCCTAGTTTGGGGAAACCCTCCTGTATGTAAATCACCACAATCGTACATCCTGGTAATTATGTTTTTTTTTTGTTTTTGTATCTGTGTATATGTATGTATATTTGTGTTTTTTTTATTTTTTAGTTGGTTGGTAAATGGAAATTTTAGATTTTTGTTTTTTGTTAATCCAGTGAAATACTGTGTACGGTACGTGTACAGTAACCAGCAAAACAAGCTTCAGTCCAGAGCTGCAGAACTGTGTGCAGTTGCTCCAAACACAGGGTAAAAATAGAAACGCTGGACCGTAACGGGCCGTTGTGGTGCACAGGCCAGCCTTTGACTGTTCCCTGGAGTTCCAGCGCAATAAAAACACAATCAGTGTGAAACCTGCAAACATTGCAAGCGGGGAGAAATGGGACTGTGGGATGATCCGTGTGCTTTCAGGAGATGATGCTTTGCACATTTGGGATGAATCCAGTAGGTCACTTTGATCCTCTGCAAATAGGGCACGTCTGCAGACAGGAAGACAAACCTAACCTACTTCCCTTCCCTGTGCTGACGGATCACAGAAAGGCCATTAGAAATACACTTTTATCTGCATAATGCCACAGTTTTCCCTGCGTTCGCCAGAATTGCTGCAGGGTCTGGATTCACAACTCTGTTGCTCAACTAACCAGATAATAACACAGGGCTCCAGACTGCGACCAAATGGTCGCATTTTGCGACCAAAATTTGAGAGTGTGCGACTGAATTTTACATCCAGTCGCACATGTGCGACCAGTAAATTTGGCCTCCCCCACCCTCCGTATTTTTTTTATACATTAAACGTGGAAGGGGCACGTCAATGATCAATGAAATGAGCAATGAAATAATCAATGAGACGCGAGCGCACACGCACTCACATACTCATGAGATGCGAGCACACACTCTCGTCTCATTGAGTGATACCTGTCTGTGAGGCGGCCAATGCATGTGAGAAGAATAGGGAATGGCCACTGTAAGTGGCTAAAATTTGTGGAGGGGGAGGGGCCTAGAAATAATCGAGCGCGCGTAAACATCTGTGGGAAGGAAACGGAGACAAATATCATCACAACCTGATATGTGCGTGCGTCTGAGCTATGATCAAGCAAACTATTGATTCGTTCTTCCGACCTGCGGCTAGTGTACCAGTGCCAGAGTCTACAGTGTCACCGTCGGATGATGATGCAGTCAGAGGTTGGTGTGGCGAAAAAAGCCCGCACTCACCAGCTGGCAGAGGTACGATAAGCAGTCGAACTATATGAACTGCGAATAATGCAGCAGCTACCCCAGAACTGCGGGAAACAGAAAGTTTGTCGATAGTATAGGCGCTCCGCAGTTTAAACACAATACATTGATTAAACACAATCTCAGCCTAAAGAGTTGAGTATGCCGTGACATGTTTATAAATCAAAAAGCAACGCCACTGCAGGTTGCTTTTAGAAGACAAATGACTGTAAATCAGAGCGCAGATGAGGCAGAGATGATGTTGAAGTTTAACACGGCCTACTTCGTTGCTAAAGAAGAACTAACTACTCTTCACCAAATACAAAAGCCAGCTCGACCTTCAAAGGAAGAATGGCTTAAAACTTAACGAAACATACAACAACGATACAGGATGCGCACAATTCGTTGGAGTAATTGCGGATACTCTGAAGGGGAAGACTTGCACTTTTTTTTATTCTGAATGTATGGTATTTTGTTAACTATTTGTACTGTCATGACAGCGATGGTGCTGTCAGTTTTACCTTGTTGTTGCATCTTCAGAAGTGCAGAATAAAATGTGACACTGAATTTGAAACAGCACATTGTAATTTCTGCATCTATTATTAAAGTATTTATTAGTAATACAGTGGAAATTAGTAGATTTTGTTAGCATGTTGATTTACGGTGTGCGCCCCCTAAATTTTCTGGTTGTGCCCCTAAAATTTTCAGTTGGGGGCCACTGTGCTCCTAGTGAAAAAAGTTAGTCTGGAGCCCTGTAAGATTTTGGATGAATTACTGCGGGGTCTGGATTCGCAACTCTGTTGTCTCAACTAACCAGATAATTTTGATAAATTGTGTACATCTTTGTTTTATCTTACAGTTGTAGGCAGAACTGTAGGCTTATCTAAATGTTTTGTGTCTTCATTTGATTACATCAAAATAAATAAATAAATAAAGTATCAATATTTAGTTTGTATCAACTAAACTAACTAACAGAATTTCTGGGAGGTGGGGGGGATTAACAATAAAATTTCATAGGGCCCTATTATTGTAAACATTTTATTAAATTGTTTTCAAATTTTCAATGATGTATTTAATGGTGTATACATTTTATGGTGTATGTTTCATTATGTAAAAAATAATTTGGAAAAAATTTTTTTTTTTTTTTTTTGTTGAAATAAAAGTAAAAAAAAAAATGAATGGTTTAAAAAAAAAAAAAAAAAAAAAAAAACTTGTTTCAGACATTTGGCATTTTTGTTTAAGCTTAAGCACCAAAATAAATGAAAGTAAAACTAAAATAGAATGGAATAAAAATTATGTACATTTAAAAAAAGGTAATAAAAAATTATAAACCTAATGTATAACAAAATGAATAAAACTATAACTAAAATAAAAATCTAAGCATAAATTCAAAATATATAACAAAATATAAAATGGGAACTATAATAGTTTATTGCTTGCTATTATGTATTTTCCCATGGCGAAGGTGGAAGAGCTGATCTAGTGCTTTAGTTATCTGTAGGTTTGCGTGTGTGTTTGCAGTGAGAGGCTCGAAGCCCGGCAAGAATGTTCAGCTGCAGGAGAACGAGATCCGTGGATTGTGTCTGAAATCCCGCGAGATCTTCCTCAGCCAGCCCATCCTCCTGGAGCTGGAAGCGCCGCTGAAGATCTGCGGTGAGGAACACAAACATAGTTAAACACTGAAACGCAGAATCTCTACTACTGTCAGATGTCTTTCAGAGTTTGTTTAGCCGCTCATGTTGTTGAAATAGTCAGCGAATGAGACGCTGTCCTCTCCGCAGGCGATATCCACGGACAGTACTACGACCTGCTCAGACTCTTCGAGTACGGAGGATACCCCCCGGAGAGCAACTACCTGTTCCTGGGAGACTATGTGGACCGAGGGAAGCAATCTTTGGAGACCATCTGTCTCCTGCTGGCCTACAAGATCAAATACCCGGAGAACTTCTTCCTGTTGAGGGGAAACCACGAGTGTGCCTCCATCAACCGCATCTACGGCTTCTACGATGAGTGTGAGTGTCCACTGGATACTGTACTGTGATCTGTGCCAGGCTTTTACCAATAAACCTCTGTTGTGCAGCATTTTTTTTTTTTTTTTTTTTTTTTTGGATTACTTTTTAAAAGATGAATTGTTAATGTTTTAGCCTTTTTTGATTATCACCATTTTTTGTATGAATTGAATTGTGACCCTAGAGCACAAAACTAGTCTTAAGTCGCTGGGGTATATTTATAGCAATAGCCAAAAAAAATATTGTTATGGGGGAAAATTATCGATTTTTCTTTTATACCAAAAATATATTAGGATATTAAGTAAAGATCGTGTTCCATGAATATATTTAGTGAATTTCTTAACGTGAATATATCAAAACTTAATTTTTGATTAGTGATATGCATTGCTAAGAACTTCATTTGAACAACTTTAAAGATGATTTTCTCAATATAAAATTTTTTTTGCACCCTCAGATTCCAGATTTTCAAATAGTTGTATCTCAGACAAATATTGTCCTCCTAACAAACCACACATCAATGGAGAGATGATTTATTCAGCTTTCCCCAAAATTGACCTTTATGATTGGTTTTGTGGTCCATGGTCACATTTCTATTAAATCATAAATGCATAAAACTGAACAATTAACTAAACACAGAAAAAAAATTGCAAACATTTTAATGAATTATTAAATTGTTGTAGTTTTATGATTTTAATCGGTTAGACTTGGTTTTTGATTGTTGCAGTTTAATTAAACCTTTAAAGAATTTGAGGAAGATAGAACAGAGTTTGGGAAAAAATAAAATGGATTTCATTGGGTTTTAAAAATATTAATCATTAAATTGTTATTAAATTGTGTATTTCACGACTTCAGTCTGGATTATTATCGTTAGTAAAAACTTAAACCATAAAACAGTTTTTGTTACTTGAAATAAAATGAATGAAAACTACATATACATAAAAAAACAAGAACTAATAAACACCAAAAATGCAGCAAAATTACTAAAACTTTAACTAAAATTAAAATGAAAACATAAAATGTACAAATAAAAACAGAGTCAAAACATTAATATAAATTATGATCATATTTCAGTGCTACTAAAATAACATGGACTTCCAAAACTTAGTTATTACTTATGTGTTTGATTAGTAAAATTAAAACAAAATTGACATAAAAACTAATTTAATTAAACCAAAAAATTAGGAATTTTGGGGGAAATGTTTTTGATTATGAATTAAATGTATTTCATAGTGCCCTACCTGATGTATAAATGCACACAAACACACAATTTAAATATTATTGCTTTTTGTATTAGCAGAACCAGATTAAAGAATTGCTTTTGAGGTCATTTGGTAATAATGTCAACAGACCTTTTTTTTTTTTTTTTTTTTTTTTTATCAGATTGTTTGGCTGTATATTGCTGCTGGAACACTAGCCCTTCACAGATGTTCAAATTAACATAATCTGCCACAAGCACAGAAGCAAATGCATGACCAGATTCCACCGCATTTAACACTGTTTTAAACTCTAATAAGAGCCAAACATGCACTTTAAGCAGAACTCTGTGACTCCTATTCAGTGTAGAATGAATGTTTTTTCGGTGTTGAATTAATGTGTTTTAGAGTTGTTGGATTCGTGTTTTGTTTTGTAGGGGTGTGTGTTGTTTTTTGTATCAGTTTTTATTTATTTATATTGCTCTTTTTATTCATTTACATTTTATGTTGTTTATATTAAGCTGTTGTTTGTGTGTAGGCAGGAGACGCTACAACATCAAGCTCTGGAAGACGTTCACAGACTGTTTCAACTGTCTGCCCATAGCTGCCATCGTGGATGAGAAGATCTTCTGCTGTCATGGAGGTGAGTGTGGAGCAGAAAACCTCTAGACTTAGAGTCCAAGTTAAATCTCAGATCCGTTTGTAAATGAAGAGTTTATTTGCAAAAACCGTTAACTCTACTAATTTTCAAAAATCATGTTTTTTATTGTTATTATGATTTTTTGTGTGTGTGTTTTATAAAAAAAAAGCCACTGAAGTTTGATTGAGATTAATTGGAATGCACAATGAAAAACATGTTAAAAATGGAGTTATCTGTTTTTGCAAATGAACTCTTCAAATGTTTTTGTACATGTGACGGGTTAGTTTTATAAACACAGTTGCTGGACATTTAGTTTAATATGTTCTTATATTAGTTTACTACATAAATGGACGGTTGCAGAATGTTTAGTTTAATATATTTTTAAAAATATACTTAAAAATATTTTCAATTAAATATACACTACAGGTCAAAAGTTAAGGGACGGTACATTTTTATAAATTTTTATTTTTTTTGAAAGAAGTTACTTCTGCGAAATGTTTATTTTGTGATGTGATATTGTATTGTTGTGTTGTGTTATTTTTTTTTTTTTTTTAAAAAGATCTTTTCTATGTGAGTATCTGTTAAACTGTAATTTATTTCTGTGATGCGCAGCTGTATTTTCAGCATCATTACTCCAGATCTTCAGTGTCACATGATCTTCAGAAATCATTCTAATATGATGATTTGCTGCTCAAGAAACATTTCTGATTATTATCAGTGTTGAACACAGTTGTGCTGCACAATATTTTTGTGGAAACTGTGACGCATTTTATTTTTTCAGGATTCACAGATGAATAGAAAGTTCAGAAGAGCAATAAATATAAAAAAAAATAGAAATCTATTACAAATGTCTTTACTGTCACTTTGGATCAGTTTAATTCAGCCTTTAATAAAATACAAACAAAGAAATGTAAAACAGCGATGGAGTACTCGGCCGTGACAGCAATGATTGATCATGAAAACGATAATCGTGAAAAAAACAAAAACAAATTCTGATTGGTCATAGCAGCTCTTTGGGCGGCACCCTGAGCTCTGATTGTTTAGCTCTCCACAGCACGCGGTCCAAAGAGAAGCATGGCTTCGAAGTCACACAGTCTTCTTTCATAGACGATCTTTCTCTGATGAAGCAGCAGGAAGGTCTTCAGATGCATGACGCATGTAGACATCTGCTTTAGTGTTCACTCTCCTCTCAGCGCAGTTCTTACACCACAGGATGCGTTGTTGAAATGTTTAGTGTGTGTAAATCATCTTACTTCATCACTTCATGATTTGCACTGACATCATCCTCCACGTTTCTGAGTGCTGAGTCCCAGGCGCATAGTGTGTCACGTGTGAACCCTGAACAGATGATGTGTTAAGGCCTCGCTTTTCTCAAGAAACTAGGAATGTGAATCTCGAGCGGTTTCTGTTGTTCCTCAGGTTTGTCTCCTGATCTGCAGTCCATGGAGCAGATCAGAAGGATCATGAGACCCACAGATGTCCCGGACCAGGGCCTCCTGTGTGACCTGCTGTGGTCCGACCCAGACAAGGACGTGCTGGGATGGGGCGAGAACGACAGAGGCGTGTCCTTCACCTTCGGAGCGGAAGTGGTGGCCAAGTTCCTTCACAAACACGACCTGGATCTGATCTGCAGGGCTCACCAGGTGAGTCTTCAGTAGTGCTGAACAATATGAGTGTTGAATGAATGCACACGGTCTAATTTTGAGCTACAGGCAAAATATGTCCGTTTCGGTCGAATTTGAGGTTTTCACAAAAATGAGTTCCTTAAGCCCTCTTCTAGCGATCCCAATGCTCCAAATAGTAATTAAACGTCTAAAATGATCTTTATTTGTGCGTTTTCTGAGAGGATCTCACTTCTGGACAACTGCTGCTGCTTCTCACAAGTTATTGGTCTGTTGTTGCAAATTTCCCAAATCGTTCAACCCCTGAAAGGATGGTTCATGCTCCAAAAAGTCAAAAAGTATTTTTTTCTTTATTTTCTATGCAGATGCACTTCCCAACAAAAGCACCCCAGTAATTCAGGAAGGATTCTTTCTTCTCGTTTTGGTCAAAATTAAGTGAAAAGCGCTGAGGTTAAGTTTTGAAAGTCAGCCCTCTACGTATGGAAGCATATGGGCAGCAACATTTACAAAATGGCAGTACATTTCTTTATTTAAATTGACATTTTCCCATATATATGTGCAACGTTTAGTGCAAAATAAATTCAGTTATATAATTTACATTTGCTTTTTCCTTCACTAGTTTAAATATGTAAATTAAAAACATATTTTATAATGGTTTATAAGTTGCAGAATTACAATGAAAATATATTACCCAAATGTTTAACATGTCCAGGCAGAAAGTGTAGCAAAATGATCATTTAAATGCCATTTTTCCTAAATGCATTTAGACTTATGGGAAGGTGAATTGTTATTTTATATTATAATTGCAGCAAAATGCATTTTGAACCTAATGTACAGCTAAAGGGTAGCAAAAATGGTTATTTAAATGTTTTATTTTTCTTAAATGCATTGACACTTACACTTAAGAGGTTTAAAGATTAGAAAACATTATTATTAGATAACCGTTGTGAATCTGGCTAAAGTAAGGAGATAGTTTCGAACACTGGCTGGTTATGTACTTGCTCAAATATTGATTTCGGATCATTTTTAAACAAAAAAAAGTTACGGACTGCAGCTTTGAGTAATTGATTATTTCTTTTACTGTACAGTAGTATCATTGCAATCTTTATTATATTGTTTGCTGTATATTTATTATTGTATGTTTTATATCTTTTGATCATTTTTTGTTCTTATTTAAAACTTGATGAACTCAAATCACAAGATGAGATGATTTCTGTTAAAATGACTGAATCGCTCTGACATCAGTGTGAGAACATTATGAGACACTTGACTCAAAACTGTCAAACTGTGATTCTGAAGCTAATTAGGAATTGCTCTGCTCATAATGTAGATGTGTGATTCTGGGGCAAATTAGGAGTTTTTTTTCTGTGTATTTTGAACGGTGTTTTCGTGTTTTTTGTCTTGTGAGTCGCAGTGTTTTTTGCACGTTGTCGTCACGGTCTACCTGTCTGTAAGCGCAAATACAGTCCGCGAGTTTCTGCTCGATGTCGGCAGAACCGCATTTTTTACAGTTAAACTCCGCGCAAGCGGAACAGCTGCGGGATCTCGATCTGCTACGGAGGCCTTCACCATCATCGACCCCCACTACTGCATCTCGCCCGCAGCGGAGGCGCCACAAGCGGCGTGAGAGGAAGCAGAAGAGGGGTAAGCGCGGAGGTATCCGGGCTAGGCTAACGGCTAACCCACACAAGCCATCTGTCCCCACCATCGTACTGGCTAACGTACGCTCGTTGGACAATAAACTGGACTACATTCGTTTTCTACGCTCAACTGAGAGGACTGTAAGAGACTGTTGTGTTTTTGTGTTCACGGAAACATGGCTCAGCAACAGCGTTCCAGATGGCGCTATTCAGCTCGACCAGCTGACGTGCTATCGAGCGGACAGAGCTCTCGTCGCGGGAGGAAAAACCCGTGGCGGCGGGCTTTGTGTTTACATCAATGACGCGTGGTGCCGCGATACTGTTGTGATCAGCAAACACTGCTCAACCCTGGTGGAGTTTTATGATTATTAAGTGCCGGCCGTTCTATCTGCCGAGGGAATATACTGCTATACTGCTCATTTCAGTGTACATTCCCCCGAACAACAACATCAGCAACAGGAACGACGCACTTAATGAACTGTACCAACACATCAGTGACGCAGCAGACAGCACACCCGGATGCTTTTCTCATCATAGCTGGGGATTTCAACCATGCTGACCTTAAGAGTGTGGTTTCCAAAAATACACCAGCACATCAACTTTCCAACACGAGGTAATAACATTTTTTGGACTTTGTTTTACACCACACAGAGAGGAGCTTACAAAGCCCTCCCCCTCCCCCACCTCGGAGCCTCAGATCACATCACTGTTATGCTAATGCCTGCATACAGACCACTCATTAAAGTCACCAAACCAGTTTACAAACAGATTAAAGTGTGGCCAGAAGGATCATCAGAGATTCTTCAGGACTGCTTCAACACAACTGACTGGGACATGTTTAAACAGGCTGCCACATGCAATAACCCCACTGACCTCCAGGAGTACTCAGAGACTGTTACTGTCCTACATCAATAAGTGTATTGATGATGTAACGATCACAAAAACTATCACTGTCCGGGCCAACCAGAAGCCATGGATGACGGGGGAGGTCTACAGACTCCTGAAGACACGGAATGCTGTCTTCAGAGCTGGAGATGAGGTGGGCCTGAGAACAGCTAGGGCCAACCTGTCCCGCGGCATCAGAGAGGCTAAGAGACAGCACTCCAGGAGGATAGCTCACCAATTCAGTAACAGCAGAGACACTAGGAGCCTGTGGCAGGGAATACAGACCATTACGGACTACAAGCCCCCACCACGGACCTGTGACAACAACATCTCTCTGCTGAACGAGCTGAACACCTTCTTCGCTCGCTTTGAGCAACAAAACAGCACCACTGCACAGAAGACTCCACCTCCTCCCGGCGACCAGGTGATGACTCTGACCCCAGACAGTGTGAGGAGATCCTTCAGCAGGATCAATGCCCGCAAAGCTCCGGGTCCTGACAACATCCCGGGTGCGTGTACTGAAAGACTGTGCAGCAGAACTCACTGATGTCTTCACAGGAGATTTCACCAGAGGAACCCTATTGGCATCCAAATAGCCTTACATGCAAGGACATTGCTATAATGAATGTTTAGAAGGAGTATTTTACATTTTTATTCAATGACTACCGTCCTGTTGCACTTACCCCCATCCTCATGAAGTGCTTTGACGGCTAGTCATGCACCACATCAAGTCTGTCCTCCCCCCCCCTCCCTGGACCCATTCCAGTTTTGCATATCGGTCCAACCGTTCGACCGTGATGCCATCCCCCTGCCGTCCACTCAGCACTCACCCATCTGGAAAAAAAGGACTCTTATTCAGAATGCTGTTCATAGACTTCAGTTCAGCATTCAACACAATCCTCCCTCAACAGCTTCATCTACAAGCTGAGTCAGCTGGGGCTCAACACTTCGCTGTGGCAACTGGCTGTGGCACTTTCTGACTGGAAGACCTCAGGCAGTACGGGTCGGCAGCAACACCATCCAGCACCATCACAACTGAACACTGGGGGCCCCCCAATGTGTGCTGAGTCCCCCTCCTCTTCACACCCTGCTGACACATGAACTGCACACCGTCACACAGCTCCAACCTCTTCATTAAGTTTTGCAGATGACACGACTGTGGTGGGGTCTCATTAGCAACAGAGATGAGACAAACTACAGGAGCGAGGTGAGCCGCCTGGCCGGGTGGTGCGTGACAACAATCTCTCTCTGAATGTGGAGAGACGAAGGAGATTGTTGTAGACTTCAGGAGAGCACACACACTCAGCATGTTCCTCTGACCCATCAACGGTGCGACTGTGGAGAGAGTGAGCAGCACCAAGTTCCTGGGTGTGCACATCACAGAGGACCTCTCCTGGACCGACAACACTGCAGCACTGCCAAGAAATCTCAACAGCGTCTCTACTTCCTTCCGCAAACAGGGAGAGCCCGAGCCCCACCCCCCATCATGTACACCTTCTACAGAGGCACCATCGAGAGCATTCTGACCAGCTGCATCACTGTGTGGTAGGCGCCTGCAACGCGTCCTGCCGAAGACTCTACACGCATAGTGAGAAGCAGCTGAGAAGATCATTGTGTCTCTCTAAAACCCTCCCTCCAGGACATTTATGGAACCTGTCTGACCCGCAAATCCCTCTGCATCACAGGTGATTCCACCCACCCGTCACACAGCTTCTTCAGTCTGCTACCATCAGGGAGGAGACTGCGGAGTCTCCAGGCCAGGACCAGCAGACTGAAGGACAGCTTCATCCACCAGGCTGTCAGGAAGCTGAACTCCCTCCCTAACCTGCCCCCCCTCCCCTCTTCTTCCCCATGCATCCACTGAACTATGAACCCCCCCCCCCCCACACTAATTATATGATGACATGCACGAGTCACTTGTGCAGCATTGGTCTGCTCACTCACCGCTCACTACCTCATTCGGCATGGAACTACCTCATCAGTCAGTTAATAACTGCTCTTGGTCACTTGTCACTTGTCACTTTAATCAGACTTAAGATATTATTAATTGACGTTTTTTTTGCAATAAAAATCTTTTAACTGCACTGTTTGTTCACTTCATTGATTTGCACTATATCTGTCATTTTACCTTGCGCTGCTTTATTTAACTTTATTTTTTAACTTTTATTTCTATTACATGTTTCTTTTTTTTTAGTATTTTTTTTTTTTTTTTTTCTTTATAATTCCCTTTTGGATAATTGTATCTACATTTTATATTTGATCTATTATTTTTTTTTAGGCTTTAATGTTAATGTTTATCTGTATCACCGGAGTCTGAGAGTAACGCAATTTCGATTCTCTGTATGTATGTACTGTACATGTGGAAATTGACAATAAAGCAGACTTGAACTTGAACTTGAACTCTGTATTTTATTGTTGTTCTCGTGTGTAAATGATCTGAAGCGGTCTCTCATATCTCATGGAGAAAGGTTTGAGTGACGTCTTCCTCTCAGACTCTGGAGCTGGTGGATCTGTTATGATGCTGAAGTGTTTTCTCTGGTCTTGATAAGGATACAGTCATGAGATTATTTCACTTCATCTGCTCCAAGCGTGTTCAGATTCAGTTACAGGTTCGTCCACTAGATGGTGTGTTAGTCTCATCAGTATGAATGGTGATGAGGTGAAATTGTCCCAACAATTAAAGCAATAATTTTTTTTTGAACATTGCGTTCTTATGAACACAACAATGTGATTTTCTTTCTGCTGGTCCAGTTCGGTTAGTACATCATTTTGCCTTTTTTTTTTTTTTTTTTTTAACTTGGAAATGTCTAAAAGAAAATACTTAACTTTTTTCATTAATAGCTTACAAATAATTAGCTAAAAAGTCTGATTCTGGGAGTCATTATACAACTCAAAAATGTTATCTTATCAATTAATCAGTTAATAATTGTTTCCTAATTTTGTTTTAACTGTAGATTTGTCTTAAGAAATCATTCAAATTTCAAATATATTGTGTGCATTTTATATTCAGTTATTTATATTATTATATATATATTTTAATATTTATTAATTAATAAATCTCAACAATCGTATGTTAAGAATGATTGACTTTGAGTGTTATTTTAGTGTCACTGGGATTTTATTGTAGTTGTTATTTTATATTTTGAGTAAGTTGTATTTTTATATTTTCAATTTTGATTTTAATTTCAGTTTGGTTTTGGTATTTTTTCTTTTAAGTAGTTTTTAAAAAAATAAATGTCTATTGTTTTTATTAATTTTTATTTAGTTTTATTTTTGTAGGTTTTAGTACATTAGGTTAGATTAAATTAAAATACAACTAGGTTGAAATATTTTTTTTTTTTTTAGTTTTATTTAATTTTATTACAGTATCAGGATCAGAGATTTTTCTCTTTTTCTCATCATTATTGCTCTTTGATTATTACTGATGTCATCAAAGACTGGCGGTTTTTGTCTTTTTGTAGTCATATGTAACTGACTGTGTTTATGATGTATTGTGAGTAATTTTTTAGAAAGACTGTTTTTATAAAATGGCAAGAAGAAAATATCTGATTTCTGTGTGAACTCTGGACAGTGAGTGTCCTACAGATCCCGAGCGTCTCCTGAACTTCCTCTTCCTGTGTGCTGCAGGTGGTGGAGGACGGATACGAGTTCTTCGCCAAGCGGCAGCTGGTGACTCTGTTCTCTGCACCGAACTACTGCGGAGAGTTTGACAACGCCGGAGCCATGATGAGCGTCGACGAGACCCTGATGTGCTCCTTCCAGGTACAGTACAGTCCAGACGCTCCAGAGGTTTCAGCTCTGATTCTAACCTTGTGTGTCCAGCTAGCTGCCATACACCTCATCCAAAACACATTTAAACATCATTTTACTGCTTTTATGAAATCACACTGATGTGAGACTACATGGAATATTTTGTTTGTAGGGATATGTTTATTGAATTGTTTTTATGTGTAAAAATAATTAACACTTTTTTGGTGTTGAAATAGTCATTTTAAGTGAGTTTTTACCTTTTTTTGGGGGGAAACTATTTGGCTAAATCTGGCAAATTTGCACCATAATGTTTTACAAAAATGTATTGTCTCTGATAAATAAATACAGAGTAGTTTTAAAAGTTTATTTAATACAATATTTTAAAACAAATGACAAATGTTGAGGGCAAAAAGGCAATTTAAAATGCAGTGACCACAACATTTTGCTATTTTTTTTAAATATATATTTTTTTATGTATTCAGTTTTTATTTGAGACTGCGTGGAATATATAGATTTTAGTAATTTGTTTGGTCATTTTGTTTTACAAATATTTATTGTCCCTGATAAATAAACACATAAATACAAAGTAGTTTTAAAATTAATTTAATAGAGTATTTTAAAACTAATGTCGAAAGGTGATGGCAGATTTTTCTTTTATCATATTAAGATCACATTATTTGTGAGACTTCATGGAATATTTAGTTTTTAGTCATTTGTTTGGTGATTTTTTTTATTATATATAATTAATTAATATTTTTAATAACCATTTGAACTGAAAATACAGTTTTGTGCTTTTCTGTTACTGCCATCAAACTTTCTCAGGGACAGCAAATGAAAATTAGAAAACCAACAAAGTTTTAAAATTGAATTTAATACACTTTAAACGATTTTAAAACAAATGATAAAAGGTGATGTTTAAAAGTACATTAAAAAGGATAAAAAAAAAAAGATGCTTACAGGACCTTAGACATGTACTGTACTTTCCCTTAAACAGACATCTAATTAATATTAATATTAATTAATATAGAAACTAGACAACGCTGACCAGAAGCAGGAGCTGTGATGCCCATGTTGTTTGATTCATTCACTAGTTTGTTTTTGTTTAATCTGCAGATTTTGAAGCCGGCAGAGAAGAAGAAGCCAAACTCCAGTCGTCCAGTGACTCCGCCCAGGAACGTGGTCACCAAACAGGCCAAGAAGTGAGGCTCGCTCGGACCAGCCGGACTTGTTTGATACGCTCGGATCAGGACGAACCGTCCACTGCGTCTTTATCTCCGTTCTTTACCTTGTGTTCGCTCACATATTACACAAACAGCTCTTTACTCCCACTTCAGGACGACGAGTCAGATAGACTCCTCACATAGAAACCCAGGAGGAGCACCAGGTCAGGGATTTTAACTCGACACGTTTAAGATGATTTGTGCTCCCGATCGCCCCACTGTGAACAGACCAGTCTGTTTTTACGCACCTGAAGCTTTTTTTGTATTTCGGTCTCATGAATGTGCCACGAGGTTTGACACTCAGTCCGCTTTTATCATTTTTATTTTCATGATGGATGTTGTGCGAGTGTGTGTGTCTTTGTCTTCTTCTTGGGTTCTGGCATGGGCTCAGACGGACTTTTCTGTTGCATGCGTTCGTGTTCGAGGGAAAGGACACGAGGCTTTCTCTCGGGGCATGTCTTCAGAATAATGTAGCTCCTCATCAGGTAAATCACGTCAGGAAAACCTTTTCTTGCAGATTTCTACAGTATTTCATATAAACTCTCTGTGTAACCCAAACTCTCACTGTAAATATACAGGAAATGTTTTCTTCAGTCTTGGCAATAATTCACAGTTTTCCACACTATAAATAATTGTTATACTTGCAGAATAAAACGAAGGGAGATGGAAACATTATTGCAGCGTTCGTTTGATCATTTCAGACGTGCATTCGATTTAAAGATGAAATTAAAATAAATTCAGAACCAGGTTCACTAATCATAAAACAATATTCTCTCAACATTCTACAGTTTTATTTCATGACTTGAGAACTATTTTGTATTCACAATACATTTTTTCCTGAGAGGTTAAAATTTTATATAACAATTATCTTAAATTTGTAAATTTTTATTTTTTTGTTTGATAAATATTTTTTATTAATTAAATGTTCTTAAGAAAATGTTTGAGAACTTGATTAAAAAAGTTTTTTAAAAAATACTTCAGGACTTAAAAGATGTTACAGTATTTAAGAACTTAAATGTACTTAGAAAAACATTTAAGAGTCAAAGAAAAATCTGAGAGCTTAAAAAGTGGCTTTTAAGAAAATATTTAAGAACTGAAAAGATGTATTTAAAAAATATTTGAGAACTTGAATGTTCTTAAGAACATGCTTAAAATATTCAAGAATGTGAAATTCATAGAATAATTTGAGAAGCAAAAATTGTCATATATATATATATATATATGAATGTTCTTAAGAACATGCTTAAAATATTATTGTCATATATATATATATATATACACGTGTGTGTGTGTGTGGAAAAAAAAATAGAAATAGAAAAATGTGATGTTTAAAATGTTTTTTAATATATTAAATGTTTTTAAGAAAACATTTGAAAATTTAAAAAATGCTTAAAATATTCTAAAAATAGAATTAAAATTTTCTTAAGAAATATTATAAAAAAAGATTTTTAATTTTTTTAATTTGATATTTTAATGTAGTATTGGAATTGCTTTTTTGAAAAAAATGTTAATCTTTGTAATATTCATGACACTGAAATAACGTTTCACCATTCAATCAATGAACCTCAACCTACATTTCAATGCAGAAAAAGTCAAATATAGCCATTAAAATGACTGGAGCCATTAACATAAAGTGTTGCATTATTTCTTTATTATATAAACAAATACATTCTGTATTAAAATTATAAAATAATGATTGAATGGTTTCGATTCATAAACAGATCTGTGCAAATTAAGTACAATTCACAAACCCTTTACAGTTTCTCCAGCTCATCGTTTATGGAAATGCATATACTTTTCACGAAAGATTATCTCATAATCGATCTTCTGTTCATTCCTTTACTCACTGATGCATGAAGAAGATGACTGAAGTGAAGCATGAAGTCACAGACAGACCTGCATTATGAATAATGGATTCTTGTATTAAACGCTTGTTCACATTAAAGTAGTTCTGTTCCTTTAACAGCGCCTCGAACGAGAGAAAAGCATCTACTGCATTGAATATTTCACCATGAATCAAATGTCAAGCACTTAAAAGTCATTCTCATAACTGATAAATATGAATGAAAGCTGTTTATGCATAATCAGCGTCTTCACTAGATCTGTGTTTTACGAGCTGCTTCGGAGCTCGAGCGTGTAAACAGTCGCAGGATCGTATATAAAAATGTGAGTTTGAGGTCTCGTTGATATTCTGCAGGAGAGGGAAAATAAATACTGGTCCGTAAGAAGGCAATGTGGTGATCCGGTCCACCAGACTGTGGAAAAGTGCTTCTGTCGTCCAGGAGGAAGATCACAGCTCTGGGAAAACACGGCCTGGTTTTTGCGTGAACTGAAATGTGAGGTTTGGTGATGTTGAGCGACGTCACATTCCTCGGATAAAAACTACATGCAAACAAACACAACACGAAGCCTGAAGCAGGATTTCACACAAAAATGAAGATTCTGTCATCAGATTTCCAGCATGAAGTAAAAATGATATTTGAAATTATATAGTATGTAAATTTATTTTGTATTGTATTTTATTTTTTGTTTTATTTTTTTAATGGAAATTATTAGTTTGCTTTGTTTTATTGTAATTGAATATAAATATCTAATTTATTATAGCTTTTTTTTTGTGAGTTTTATTTTTACTGAATTATTTTTATTTTATATTATCCTTACGTTTTTTTTTTCTTTTTGTATTTCGATGCATTTTAATTTTATTTTTTTTAAAGCGCTTTGAGATGCAACTTTTAAAGGTGCTACAAGAAAAGTTTATTGTTTGTCCAATTCATCAGCGCATGTTATTGTAAAGAAAAAAAATTCTCATGAGCAAATTAAATGTTTTCATTGATTAATGCAAAAAAAAAAAAAAAAACATCCATAAAAAAAATTGCTCAGGATCAGCAGTTAATATGACACTGAAATGTTAAAAAATTATCTAATTTTGATGATAAATTGGTAACACTTTACCATTAAGGTTTTATTCGTTAAATTATAATAGTTTGCATAAACTAGCAATGAAAAAAGCATTTAGAAATCTTAGTTGAAATAAATGTTAACATTTATTAATATTATAAAATCAAAAATTATTTTTATTAACTAATGTTAGTAAAGATAAATAAATATATTGTTCATTTTTAGCTCATAATGTTAACAAACAAGACTATTGTAAAGTGACTTCACAGATAAAATAATATATAGATGTTTAACGTCTCATCAGCCAATATGAGTTGTCTCAGTGGTGTTTTAACAAATCAATAATTCATCATTTGCGGCCTTGATTTGTCTGCAATCTGTATTCACAGTTGATAAATCTGATTATGGATCATAAACTGAGCACAGATTGTTAGGAAACTGGGTAAATGATGACAGAATTTTCATTAAAGATATGAGTTTAATCGGCAGATAAAGGAAACCTCGTTCTCATTTATTGCTCAAAACCATATTCCTCTACACTGTATGATTATGAAATATGATTATTAAACTAAACCAGCGACGAGTTTGTCTCTAAGTCTGTGCTGCTGTACTCTCTCGTGTCGTTTCATTCTGAGATTACCAATAATTATGAGGATTTTTGCCGTTCATCGTAAAAACTGTGAACCTCATGATTATGAATTGGAAAAACTGAACAGTATAAAATAAACGGCGTCTCCTGCTTGACAAAGTGAGCACGTCCGAGCCCTCGTTTCATGATGTTTTTGTATCAGGACAGTCGCTGTTGTGTTGAAGGGACGGTGTTGGTTCAGAGCGAGGTCTCGCTGGTGTGCGGGCGAGACGTCTCCTCCTCCAGAAGAGCGATGCGCTGTTTCAGCATCCGCACCTGCGTCTCGTGACGCTCCACCATCGCCATCATCTGAGACTCCAGCTTCTTCAGCTTGTTCTGGTGCTTCTTCTTGGCTTTCTCGTACGCCGCCACCAGATTACTGCGGGATAAACAGCACAGCTTCCATCACCAAACTACCACAAACGACTAAAACTGTTATCAGGAAAAAGGGATACACCACTGAGGGCTGATCATTTTGACCTGTAGACTTTTCTTGGTTATTATTTTGTTTCTATTTGGAATACAAACATTCCAAGATTCCCAGATAAACTATTATGCTTGGAAATGCTGTGTTGAAAAACTCTTCTCTCTGTTAAACAGCACTTGGGAATTATTAAAAAAATAGTGAAATATTTTATAGGGGGCTAATAATTTTGTCTTCTAATGTTTTTTTGTTAATTAATCTTTGTATTATAATGTTATTAAGTTGGAATCATAATTAAATATAGTTAATAAAAAAATACTAGATTAATAGATATAAAAAATGCAATAAAAAAATATTAGATAAAAACTTATAATAAAAAAATTTAAATGTTTGAAACTAACTGAAATAAGCTGAATTACTAAATTACTAAAACTAACTGAAATTAATAAAAATAATTTAAAGCTAAATAAAAATATATTAAAAATTTAATAAAATTACAAAAGCACAAAATAAAATATAAATAGTACATGAAAAAAATCTAGTGTTAAAAAAGAACTAACGAAAATTAGAAATGTTGAAAATAATTTAGGCTCAACAAAAATGTAAAGAAGTGAATATAAATGACGAGTGCATAACAAAAAAATATAAATTAAAAGAAAAACTTAAATTACAAAATAGAAATGTTGCCTTAGCAACTAATTGAAATAAGCTTAAGTACCAAAATTACTAAAGCTGAAATAGAAATATATTACTAAGCTAAACAGATATATAATGAAACTTTTTATTTTTATTTTTTGAAAATTTTTATTTTTATTTTTTGAGATTTTTCTAAATATGAATAAACAGTATAATCATATATAATAACCCTGGTAAATGCAAACACACGTTCAGCAGCATTAATGGTGTTGGGTGTGATTTGAGCAGCTTGAGACCAGCAGGAGGCACCGCACTGAATCCTGCTCTCAGATCAGTGTGTGTGTGGTACCTGTTCGCTCGTTTCAGGTCGTTAACGAACTCCGCCGACTGCTGATGTCTGACTTCACTGCTCTTAGTCAGTCTTTCTAACGCCGCCACCAACTCCTGAACACGACCCTTCAGCTTCTTCTCTCTGCAACACACACACACACACACACACACTCTCTCATTAACGAACACACACACACACACACACACACCAAGTAAGCGTCAGAATAACTGCAGTAATATCTCCAGATGAACTCTTACTGGACTGAAGCAGCTCAGCTTTACTTGATTCTCCATCAATCATGTTTTAGAGTCTCAAATCTGATCATCAGGATCTTTTGAGGAGCGTTTGTTTCCAGAAGCTTTACTTTCACTGTTCCTCAGCGGAGGAATGATCTTCACAAGCCTCCAGAACATCTCATTGATTCACATTACAAGCATCAGAATTTCATCATCATAAATCAGACTATATGAACCATAAAAGCCTGATGATCAGATATTATACTCAACGAAACACACTTCCACAAAAGACGGCTCGGAGGTTAAAGAGTAACTGACCTCCTGAGGGCGCTGGTGAGCTCGGCCGCGAGGTCACTGTCGCTCAGACTCCTCAGGTCACACAGACTGACCGCTGGAGAATCACCAGAGTCCTGGACACACAGACAGACAGACATCAGCCAATCAGATATTACAGATTCATGTGTCTGCATCAAGTCGTGTTTTTCTCATTTAACCTGTTCACATCAAAGTCTCGTTTCAAATGTGCATCAATCCTGTTTTTAGGTGTAACACACTAACTTTCAGTGCTTACAAACGTCCTCTCCACATCCAAAGAGAGCTAAAGGTAAAAAATCATGTTGATGACATCACAACCATGAGCTCATTAACATGACAGCCAAATATCACACAATCACAGCTGACTGTCTAATCACCGTTTCCTTGAATATTTACAGAAATAGCACATAAAAATAGTTTGTGAATCATGATATTTGTATATCTAACTGAATTAGCTGAAGTACTGAAAATACTAAAACTAAACAAAAATATTAAAAAGACCCCCCCCCCCCCCCATAAAAAAGACAACAAAAAAACAAAAAAACACACACAAAATAAAATATAAATATTGTATGCGACCTTAAATATGGAAAACCCTAGAAATAAATAAATAAATAAATAAAGGTAAACCGAAATATTACAAAACAAATAAAAGTGACAAATGCACATAAAATATAAATATTGCCAAAAAACAAACAATCAAACAAAAAACTTAAATGTAAAAAAAAAAAAAAAATTACTTGGCACCTAACTGAAATATGTTAAAGAACAGAAATTATTAAAAAATAAACTGAAATAAGAATAAATTAAAGCTAAATAGAAACATGAAAAATGACAAAAGTGCATAACAAAATCATTCAAATTTAAACTAAAACTTAAAATTTTTTTAAATTATGATTTGAACTTATGAAATGTAAAATTAAAATATAATTAAATATATTTTATTTAATTATATTTAAATTTAGGCCTCATATATCCAGGTTTTCAGAGACTGTGAGAATCCTGTTTCTTCAAAGACAAACACACACAAAAAAACATTGTAGAGGTATTAAAATAAAATTTTTAGAAGTCTAGTTTTTTGTTGTTTTAGTTTTTTTGTTGTTTCAAGTCATCTTGAGGCCCTTTGTTTTTTAGTTGTTGCTAGTTTTCGATTTGCAGTTGTTCTTTATGATGTAGTTTAACCATTTGCATGAATGAATATTTCACGTGCATTTATTTATTTGATAAGCAGACATGTTTTATCGTGACGATGATAATGTCACAGTGTTCCTGAAGCTCAAACAGTAAATCATACGTCGAGCAACACCGAGGTCATGGGTTCGATTTCCAGGGAAAGCATGAACTGCCAAAACTGCATGTGTTTCTTTATCGCAAGTTTTTTTAGATAAAAGCACTTGTTAAATACATAAACATGAATGCAACTACCTTAACAAATTATCATTAAAAAAATACAGCAGCAGAGCGACGAGAACAGAGCAGAGCAGTCAATAGAAACAGAGAGAGAGAAGATACTTTAAATCACACTAGCTGCTGCTGGAGATGAACACAGACAGACAGACAGCAGACGTGTATGTACCGTACCTTCCCGCTCTTGTCTTTGGCTCCAGCGCTGCTGCCGGTGGAGTTGAGCGACCGGCGTCTCTGTTCCTGATGTTCCTCCACCTCAGACTTCAGATGCTCAATGTGCACTAGATAGGCCTGTTCCTGAGCCTCCCGTGTGCTCAGCTTCAGCTCCAGAGCTTTCTTCTCCTTCTCCAGCAGATACAGCTGCGCCTTCAGCTCCGCCATCTCCTCCTGAACACACACACACACACACACACACACCTGTGACCTACAGCTCATTTCACAGAGCTTCATCTCACGGCTCGGATACGCTTCACAAACACAACCCCGAGTGTGTTTGATTTCACGGATACGCTTCAATACTGTATCGACTTCTAATCTATATAAACACCAGAAAAACTCTACGCATATACCAGGCTTTCCCTAATGAGGGTTTCGGAGTTGATGAAAAGATTAAATTATAAAAATGCTAAATTAAAAAATTATTTATAACTTTAAAAATACATTGAAATAAAGAACTAGTTAATATGAAATACAGAGGAATATGAAAAATTTGAATAATTTAAAATATTTTTTAAATTAATACAAATTGATTAAATAAAAACATTTTATTTAAAACAAACTAAACTAAATATTTAAAAAATAAAAAAACTAATCAAAATAAAACACTTACTAAGACATTAAAATGTGCACCGTATATTTTTGAAATCGCATTTGAATGATTTAAAATAATAAAGTAAAACACTAAAAAGATTTAATATTTTATCTGAAATAGATTAGACACTTTAAAAATGTTCAAAATGGATTAAAATTATGAAACATTATAAAAAATAAAAATGTTAATATCAATAAAAATAAATGAAAAATATTTTTACAATAATAAAAATAAACCCCTTTCTAAATAAGACAAAACTATTTTTTAAATATATTAAAATGAAAATATAAATCAAAAAACACAAACAACTTTACAATAATTTTAATATAACAAAAATAAAACACTAAAAATATTAAATATTTATTTTAAATAAATTAAAATGAAAATAATAATAATAAAAAAGTACTAAAAAATATTTTATTTGGTCACCTGCATATCACGTGCTCATGACCTGCCATCAGAGAACGTGAACATATGAATGTGCTGATAAATTATTGAAATTATTTTAGCTGAAAGAAGTTTGGGAATCTCATGCACACACTGGAACTGTGTCTCACAGTGATTCTCTGAAGCTCATTTCCTCTCGGAGTGTGTCAGTGTTTCTCTCGGATCTCACATTTCAAACACGCACATATTGATTTCTGGTTATTATCATAGAGTTGTGGCACCTTCATGGCCATGAGCTCCTGCATGAGCACGGCGTTCTCCAGGTCCAGTCTCTGCGAGTCTCCGCGGGGCTTGAGGTCGTAGTTCAGCGGGTCGATGTGGACGCTCTCCAGCTCCAGCATGGTCAGCTTGACGGCCGCCCGGTCGTTCTTCAGCTGCTGCACGTAGTCCTTCAGACGCTGCTCGTCGTCTTTGGAGAAATCCGTGTCACAGCTGCTGGCCGTCGAGCTGGTGGTGCTGCGACATCCACAACAATTCAGAAGATTTATATCAAATAAACATGTTATTAAATGTTACTCTTTTTAAAGAGTTTTCATAGAATTAAATTTCTTATTTTTTTTTATTATCATCAAAAATGAATTTGGATTTTGTTTTTTTCTATATTTTTTTTGTATTACTTTTATTTTATTT